>NW_007726831.1:0-81296 GCF_000696425.1 Galeopterus variegatus
TGGTGGGAGCTAAAAAATAAACAAATTAATTCACCCACATACACACACAAAAAAAGCCGGGGGGGTGGAAGATATAACAACTATACTTTTTTGAAGTTGTTACAACAAGCAAATGGAAAGGACATTCTTGGGGGGGAGGGGAGAGAGGGAGGAGGGAGGGAGGTGTCGGTGATGGGCCATAATAATCATATACATTGTATATTGACAAAATAAAAATTTAACGAAAAAATAAATAAATAAAAAATAAAAATGCTTGTTCTCTCTCTTCTCTTTCTCAATAGGTAAATAGAGATTCAAAATAACAATATCCATAATATTTCTAGCAATGATGAAATTTCTGAATGCAGTTTAAAATTTATTTCTTTTTTTCCCTTTGAGTATGTGAGGTACTTCAAAAAATTCATGGAAAAATTCATATCATCTTTCAATTCTATTTTTCCGTGAACTTTTTGAAGTACTTGTATGCCAGTAGAGACATAGTATCAAAATACTGTGTTTTAATGCCACTTAAAATAATTTCTTCTTATGTGTTCATGTTGCTAACTTAATATGTAAAACATTTTTCTGTATGTTTTAAATTTTTAAGTATTTACCTTTTAAAAAATTTTGTTTTAGAATAATTTAAATCATTTATATACTTACAAAGTAAAAACTTTAAAACAAGTTAGTTTCAGAGAAATATAGATTCTATACTTTTCTCTTCCGAGCTGTACCCTCCCTTCTCTACTATGGGTAACCATTGTTATTAGTTGATTTATCTTTTCATTGTTTCTTTTTTAAAAATAAGAGTAACACATGTAACAATAAAATATGTCACATAAACTGTTCTGCACCTTCCATTTAACAGTATGTCATGGAGAGACCATTCCATAGGATATAGAGATCCTCCTCTTTCCTTTTCACAGCTGCATAGTACTCCTTTGGGTGGATGTCCTAGAGTTTATTCATCCAGTTCCCTCTTGATAATCATTTAAGTTATGTCCAGTCTCCTGATCTTATTGTGCTGCAATTAATGGTCATTTACATGGACCATTTTATATATTTGCCACTCCTTCCTTGAGAATGATTTCTAGAAGTGAGGTTCCTGGTCAAAGGGTAAATGAATATTTAATTTTCCATATATCATGAAATTACTTTTTGCATTCTTAGGCAACTCATCTCTATGTGCCTGGTTCTTCATTTGCAAAATACAAATAATAATAATATCTCCTTCCATAAATTTGGGGAAATCAAATGGATAATGGAAATAAAAGAACCTTGATAAAATAGAAAGCAATAAACAGATGTAAGTGATTAGTATTAATATATAACAATTCATTGTTGGAGGGGATTCATGTATTCACACAAATGCCTGGCCATCATCTCATTGGGCCTAAGACTGAAGTGGTGAATCAACCTCAGACATAGGAAGAGAGATATAGAAGAAAATTAGATATACAAGTACGTAAGATGCTATTAGGACTATAATAGAAAAATCATTTGCCTAGGTGGAGATATTAGAGAAGCCAGAATTGGAGCTGAGTTTTGAAGGAGACAGGAGTTTACCAGATTGGGATACAGGGCACTGCCAGGTCAGGGGTATAGAGGCTGCATCAGAAAAAGAGGAGTGCAATTTTACTGTGAGAGTAAGAATTCTGTTATAGGGGATCTCAGAAAACACATGGGGGAATTGCATGAGATGTTAGAGAAGTGGGTCATGGCCAGTATGTAAATGATTATGGATGCCACACAAAGAGGTTTTCACTATACACAGTATGCGCGTGCGCGCGTGTGTGTGTGTGTGTGTGTGTGTGGTGGGGGAGGGTTTACATGGAATTTTTCTCAAATCTCATACTTCTTATATATTCCTCACAAAAATAAAGATCAAATAGTAACTGATTAGTATTACATACACACACATTATATTATATAATATAATATGATATGTATTCAAACTATTCATAAAGACTTCCTTTGGAAACAATTGTTCCAATGGCCAATTGCATAAAAAGATATACCAACTCACATTTTGCTCTTGGTGACACTGTCTAATCACAGAGGGATAAAACAAAACTAATCACTCTACCCTCATATCCCCCATCTTCCTCCTGCTCTCCAGGATAGTCAACAAATCCAGGGGAGCTGCCCACCAATTCTATTATTATGTACCTAGCTAAGGCATCTTACAGGTGGACACACATTTCTGGAATGTTAACTGGGAGGATTGGTGGGACCTGGGAGTGCAGGGTCTGTCTTCCCCAAAGCCCCACCACATTCTTCCTTCTGAGTCTCTGCAGCCTGGGGCTGCTTAAAGATTGTGTGACTATGCAGAAAAATTAGGGAAATATGTGCTGGGAGTTGGGATCTTAGGGATATACTTGTTTTTATAATTTTATACAGTTTAGTTGTTAGGTTGAAGTAGCTCTTTAGCTCCACTGCCAACAACAAAATACCAGGAATAGTTGTTTCTTTTTAGAAATTTAGTTTTATGAATCTCGTGACTCATGTAATCAATTATTCCCTCTTTGTCTCAATTGTTAAGAAGCTTACATCCACATTTATGGCCTTCTCCTAACAACTATACAGGACTTCCTGTGTTTGAGACTCCAATCTCATCCCTGCCTCTATTTTATATCCCAACTCTTCATTTTCCTGTTGTTTTGTTTGCTGCCACTGTTTCTTGGAATTGTATTTTCCCATATTCTTTTTGTAATGTTTATATAAGAGAACATATGCAGCATGTATGCAAATCATAAAGCATAATAATGTAATAAACATCCAAGGAATAGATTATTACTCATACCTTGCATCTACCTATGGGCTTTTTCACAAACCCACCTCCCTCTAATTACTATCCTGAATTTTATTGCTCCATTGTGTTTTTCTGTTTGGTTTGGTTGGTTGGGGTTTTTTGGTAATAGTTTTATCACGTTTATGTATACATAAACAACATACTTCTTAGTTTTTCTCATTTGAAAGTTTTTCTTCTGTCATACTATATTTGTCTGTTGAGATGATATTTTTGTTTACTCAAACTCATGTTTCTAAGATTAATACATGTTTCTGCATGTAGCCATGCTCACTCCTTTTTCACTATTGGATAACACTCCATTATGTGAAATATATACATGTACATATATACAGCACATGTATGTTATGTATAATTATATATTATACATATGTATTATATATATGTATACCTCCAATCTCTAGACATTTGGATTAGATTGTTTCTAGTTTGGCACTGTTACAAACAGTATGCCTATAAAAATTCCTATATAGGTTTTCTGGTGAAAAGAAACATCCCTAGACATGAAATTGTTTGGTCATAGGTTACACAAATGTTCTGCTCTGAGAGATAATGACAATTTGCTCTCCCAAGTTCTAATTTACACTCCCACCAGTGGCATATAACAGTGCTCCTGTTGATACACATCTTCTGTCAAGCTTCTTAATTTTTTGACATTCTGGTCGGTGTGTAGTGTTACACCATTTCGCTCTTATTTTCCATTTGCATTAGTAAAAGATTTGCAAATATTTTCATCTGTTTATTGGCTATAGATATTTCATTGTGAAGTGCCTGTTTTATGTATTTAATCCAATTTCCTATTAGGTTGTTTGTCTTTTTATTGCTCGGTTATATTTTTTACATACTCTGAACACTAATCCCTTGTTATTTGCTTTACAAATAGCTTCTGCCAGTTAGTGACTTCGTTTTCCCCCTCTTTCTGGTATGTTTCGATAAATACTGGCACATAACTATTAAGCAGTCAAATTTATACATATTTGATTTCATGCTCAGAGAAAAAACAACTCTCCCCTACACAAAGGTCATAAAAATTCTCTTATATATATTGTTTACATTTTTAGTTTTGCATTTTACATTGGAGTCTTTGATGCTTCCTGAATTGGTTTTTGTGAATATTGTGATTTAAGGATCTATCCAAGTGCTTTAAATTTTCTACATGAATAACCAATTGTTCCCAGTACCATTTACCAAAGAGTCCTTCTATTCCTCAATTGTAAGCAAGACCACCTCTGTTATATATCAAATTTCTATATGTGCATTCACTTTTCCTGGTTTTCTATTCTAATTCATTGGCTAATTTGCTTTATTTTATTTTTAATTGACAAATAATGATTGCATGAATTTATTGGGTACAATGAGATGTTTTGATACATATATGGCCAATTTGTTTTAACTCATTCCACTACCACATTGTCTTAATCATAAGAGCTTTATAGTAAGTATAATAAGGATTGATCTCTGGAAGGGAAAGCTCCTCTTCCCCCATCCGAGACTGACAAATATCTGACTGTTTAATTTAAAAACTGACATCTTGTACTAGAGTGCATGAACTTTATATAATGAAATAATGCAGTACATAATCTTTTGTGCCTGTTTTCTTTTGCTCATTATTATGTTTGTGAGATTTATACATACTGTTAATAAAGCTATACTCATTTATTTTCACAGCTGTCATAACTGTATGGTATTCTATTTTATGAAGACATCACTTTTTTTTTGTCTACTTTACTGATTAATGGATATTTGGGTTATTTCCAGTTTTCTTTTTCTTTATATTGAATGTTTTTAAACTCTTGAGTTATTAATTAAGAAACATGTGTTAAAATTTTCTACTTAGTGCTGAATGTATTAATTTCCCCCTGTAATTGTGCCAACTTTTTGCCTTATCAATTTTGACATACTTATTATGTTCCTACATGTTTAGAATTATACTACCTTCCTGGTGAGTTAACTTTTGCAACTTTACGTAGTGACCTTTTTCATTTTTAATAGTGTTTTTTTGTCCTAAAGTCTGTTGTGTCAGATATTAATATAACAATATTCTTTTCCTGTTAGAATTTACTTAGTGTATTTTTTGTCATACTTTAGCTTTTTACTATCTGTGCCTGATGCTGTAGGTGTGCCTTTCATAAAGACCTAGAGCTGGTTATTGTTTTGTTTTTCTGCTTTTATCTAATATAATAATCTCTGTTTTTAATTGGTAAATTTAGTGCATTTATATTCATTTAATATGTGTTATGACCTGCTTCTATTATCTTACTTTTTTTATTTCTATTTATTGTGTTTATAGATTTTTCCTTCTCTTTCAATTTTGGGTTGAAGGTTTTTTTTTTAAAATTTTTTTCCTCTTTTTTGGTCTTTATTGTTGTGCTAATTATATTTCTATTCTTTTATATTCACCCTTGAAATTTTATTATGCACATTCAACTAAACAATGACTAAGTTAATATCTTAACCCTAAACAAACAATATACTTTGGAACCCGTTAACTCTGAATACATTCTTACAAAATTATTATTATTTTTTTTTGTAGTTGCCATTAGTAACTTTAATTTTTGTTCGTTTAGTTTTAAACAAATGATGTTTAATAATATATTCTTAGTACCATTATGAAATGTTTATTATATTTTACATTAAATGATAAAATATCATGTCAAAGAACATATCCAATCTACCACAACTATTCAAATACATATTTTATATAGAGACACATACACACATATGTGTGTGTGAATGTGTGTATTTATCAAAAAGAGCAGCACTCTTCACAATAGCCAAGAGCTGGAATCAGCCCAAATGTCCATCATCGGATGAGTGGATACGGAAAATGTGGTATATCTACACAATGGAATACTACTCAGCTATAAAAACGAATGAAATACTGCCATTTGCAACAACATGGATGGACCTTGAAAGAATAATATTAAGAGAAACGAGTCAGGCAGGACCCAGCTATCTCACTGCTGGGAATATATCCAAAGGAATGGAAATCATCAAGTCGAAGGTATACTTGTTTCCCAATGTTCATTGCAGCACTCTTCACAATAGCCAAGAGCTGGAATCAGCCCAAATGTCCATCATCGGATGAGTGGATATGGAAAATGTGGTATATCTACACAATGGAATACTACTCAGCTATAAAAACGAATGAAATACTGCCATTTGCAACAACATGGATGGACCTTGAAAGAATAATATTAAGTGAAACGAGTCAGGCAGTGAAAAAGAAATACCACATGTTTTCACTTATTGGAGGGAGCTAAAGGTGAATGAATCAATTCACACACATACATACACACACACACACACATACACACACACACTCTCACACACACAAAAAACAAACAAACAAACATTCTTACAAAATTAAATGCCTAGTTTTCCACTATTACAATTCTGTCCATTCATATTGTTATTAATACTTTATAATGATGGCTCTTGTGTTTATACTTGTTTTACCCTTTTATTTGCTCAGACTATCCTTCTGTGATAATTTTACTTCTTTCTGGAGAACATCAATTAGAAATTCCTTTAGTGTAAGTCATTTGTGGTAAAAGTCTCACAGTTTATGTTGACCTTCAAATATATAGATAAATAATTTTCTGAGTACATAATTCTAGGTTATTTATTTTCTCTAAATACTCTTTTATGGTTTTGATTTCGCTATTTAGTAGTCTGTTATCAATTCCATTGTCTTTCCTTTGTGGGCAATCCTTCCTATTTTGGGGGGTACTTTGAACATATTTTTATCTTTGATATTCTGCAGGTTCTCTACAATGTGCCTTTGCAAATACAATGAGTATTTTTAATTTACCGTGCTTGGAATTCATTTTGTTTTCTGTATCTGTTCATTTACATTTTCCATCACTCCTGGAAAATTCACATCCTAGTGAGAATATCTGAATAAATGAATAGAGAGAACGCAAGAAAGGCAAACTGGTGATGTAGGTATAGTTCGTTCATTTTCTTAAATGAGCTGCATTCTATTTTATGAATACATCATCACATTTTTATTCTTTTAGTTACAATTTTTATTTCTACGAGTTCTAATTTTAATTACCAAAAATTTCCAGTTCTATTTCTAATGACTTCTTGTCTGCAATTGCTTTCACTATGGGGTAAGGAAGATTACCCCAGAGAGAATTTGCTTCTGTTTCTGCTAATGGCCAGTGACCACCACCAAGCTGGATCCACTTTTACTCCCCTTTAAAGTCTTGGCTTAGTTCAGAGTCCCATAATTAGGTTTTCTACTTTGTGTTTTTTAATACTATACTTGTGAAACTTCAAAATCAATAAATAGCATTTTCATTATTAGGACAATGTGAACACTCTCAGTGCAGGTCAAGTTCTATATTGGGATTGCATGTCCTTCACCTTGAGCTCAATGCCTTGATCCTTGAGCCACATGAAAGGTAATAGCTCCAGCATCGAGTAGAAATACGTTCAGTCTTATACCTTTTAATTGGCGAATATCATAATACAATTTTTTTGGTGTCATAGTTAGACCATGCCTTTCTAAACAGTTTTCTGGGTTTTTTCCCCCCCCCCATGGAATTTCAAACGACTTTTCTTTTTTTCTTGAATGGTTTTCCTTTATCATCTCCTCTTTTTTTCTTCATGCACTCAGTCAGACATTCTAGTCTATCAGTTTCTCTTATCTCTCATCCCACTACCTGGATACTTTCCTCCTAGAGTTTCTATCTATAAGATCCAAAGTGGGTTCATTGTTCTCCAGGCCTTCAAACTTCTGTCATCCTGAGGTCTTACTTCAGCACTCTCTTCAGTTGGGTGCATGGCCTCTTGGTACCCATGTATTCTTCCTTCTTGGTTTACCTTTTTATTTTTTTGGCAGAGTACATTCTCAAGTAACTTCCTAAGTAAAGGCATGTGGGTGATAAAATTTATGAATCATCACGTTTTTATTCTGTCCTCACATTTGGTTTATGGTTTTTCTCAGTATAGAAACATAGGTGATAATTTTGAAGGCACTGCTCCATCATCCTCTAGTATGCATGCAATGTTGCTCAAGAATTTTGATGCTATTCTGATTATCCTCATTCCCTTTTAGGTAGCCTTTAGAAGTGTCCTTTTCTACTCTTTCCCATTGGGTTACCTTCATACAGACATTGTTTGAGATCTCTTGTTTGTTGGTGATCTCCTCTCCCATTTTCCCCACTCTTACAGGCTTATTCCTGTTTGACAACTTCATTCTCTTATTTTAGAAAGAACTCTAGTGTACCATTTCAAATTCCTATCATTTATTTTCAATATATTATGTTGTCATACTGTATTCAATTTGTCAGATGCCTAAAATTACTTTTAGAACAAACCAAGATATAATATCTATGTAGACATTAAATAAGTTTCAAAAAGGTGAGGGTCAGATGAGGTGTTTCCCTAATTCAGGCTAATAAATTTTTAATTCCATGACTTTGGAAAATATTGGGGTATTGATTTGCTGGGTTAGCTAAGAATAGATACAGACCCATGAGACCGAGAGAGTCTAACATGTTAAAAGGTCAAAATCCAGAGGGATGGATAGGATAAAACAGCTCCAAGCAATGAAAAATCTTAAAAGTACTAAGGCAACTATGGCAATAGAAAGTGAATAAAATCACTGATGGAAGAATTTTTGGTAAATACAGTTGTGAATTATTTTGCCCAAAGCTGCTTTCCAACTGACAGTCAGAACTTCTCTTGCCTGAGGCAAACAGGTAATTAGCAATGACCAGAGATGCTTGGGCAACATCCTGTGGTGGAAGGGATGGAGGGCATGCCCAAGGGAAATAAAAGTCCATTAAAAGTTTCTGGCCTATGAAATACAAGTTACAAGGCCTGGCATATCTAACTGGATCCCACTATAGACCTTATTACATTCCACGTCCTGTCTGAGGTTACCATACTTGGCATTCAAAGAATTGTTAAAACTTAAAAATGGCTTCTTTTACTTTCTTACCTTTGGCACCTGGGTAGGTCTCCACAGAGAGCTGTCATTTTACATTTTCACAGGGAGTTTTACTTCTTTACTACTTGTGCAAAGTAAATACTAAGGATGAAATTTCAGCATGGTCACCAACCACTTCTGTTCTGCTTGTTTCAAGTGAGGAAGACACTCTTGCCTAGGAGATGGGTAGGTCTGTGGGAATTGAAAGAATAAGGGTTTTAGCCCTCTTTCAACAAATATATTTTGAAGACTTGATAAGTTTCATGCTTTGTGCAAGGCATTGTGAATACAATGGTGAAGATATGGACAGGTCACGAGACCTTACCCTTTATATACAAGTAGGGGATTGGCTTCTTAAAACTCCAAAAAAAAAAAAAAATGACAAGACCTTAACTTAAAAAAATCCATAGCATCAATTATTCTAAAAGCAGACACCTTCAAGGACAGGATAGGCATTCCCTCTGGCATAATCAACACAGCTACCATTCAATTTGGGATATCTCTGAGAGTCTGTGAAAAACTGATAACCTTGGCAAGAGACAGAAGGAGCTGAGGACCTATTACCTACAGCCCAACTTGG
Source organism: Galeopterus variegatus (assembly GCF_000696425.1). Classification (NCBI taxonomy): domain Eukaryota; kingdom Metazoa; phylum Chordata; class Mammalia; order Dermoptera; family Cynocephalidae; genus Galeopterus; species Galeopterus variegatus. The sequence continues at coordinate 9,313 of NW_007726831.1, forward strand.
GAAGAAAGGAAGGGAGAAAGGAGAGAGGATGTAGAAAGGGGAGAAAGAGTTGTTTACATTAAAACTTACACAGATACAGTAAATTAAATTTCATTTATTCATTCAGAAATGTTTACTAAGACCCCAGTTTGTATCAGACACTGTTTAAACATTATGGATTTAGAAGTGAACAAAATAGACAAAAGTCTCTGCCCTCATGGAGTTTGTATTCTAGTTGGGAAGAGGCAGATAATATAAAGATACACAGGTAAAATATATAGCCTATAAGATAATGGTAGGGCTTAAAAGAAAAATAAAGAGAGGCTGGAAGTGTCAAGGATTGGAAGGTGCAAATTAGATATTTTTTCAGGAAAATTGTCAATGAGATGATATTTGAATAAAAGATGAAGGGGAGAAGGGCAGTATGTGTAAGTCATATGAATAAATATATGATTAAAACATTCCAAGTAGTTGGATAAAACAAAAAATGCGAAGGCTTGGAGGCAGAGGCCATTTTCAAGGGATATTGAGCCCAGAACAACTACATTAAAATGAGAGAAGATGAAAGAAATAGATGACGGAGTCAGAGCAGAAATGAGAGGCTAGATCATGTGGGGCCTTGTAGGTCATTTTAAGTATCCATACTTTGAGAAAAGTGGCAAGCCACTGGATGGATTTGAGGGGTGTTAGGATATGACTCAGGTTTTTAAAGTATTTTTCTGTAAGGCTAGAAAGACTAATGCAAATTAATATACTGCAAACTAACACCACAAGAACAATAACAACAAGAAGAAGGAAAAATAAAAAGAAATCTTCTATCATTAAAAGTAGTGTCTTTCATGCTTTCTCAAAGGAACTGTAAAATGCTGACAACGTTTACAAATCTTTGACGTTCAGAGAATGCTGTTCTGCATTCCTAGGAGATATAAAAATTAATGATCAATGAGCTCAAAATGGCTGGAATTTGGACCATGGACAACCTTTCCCAAGAAGCCATATCATCTTGTATCTCATACTTAATTTGCTCTTTCAGCATGTGATGAGGCACAACTTTAATAGGGCGTGACAACTGACAAGAGAATTAAATTGATGCAAATTAAAACTTTAACAATAACATTAAATGGAGCTTAAAATCCTTTGCACTTTTGACATCGAATTTATATCGGTTGCTGGAAACCAGTAGAATAAAGGGTCCTTAAAGAACTGCCAGCCAAAGACAATCCATTGCGTTTATAAGAAAAACAATAGAGAAATTCTTAATGTCAGCTGTAGACGGTGTTGATGAACTGAGGATAGAAGCTTTATATCTCTTCACCCAAACCACTAGATAAATTTTAAAATTACAATTCATTACTATGGAAGACAGCAATTCTGACTGAATGAGGAATAGAGAACAGGGACAGAGGATGAGGAGAGCAAGACTCAGCAACTACTGTGATTACTCCGTTCCAGGCACTTTAAATGATTTAGCACCAAAGCATTCCATGACACATACGTATCCATGTCAATCCATAGACATATAAGCAGGATTTGTGTGTGTGTGTGTCCCCCATTTCTAACCCTAACTCATTTATATTTTACCATAACATATTTGTGTCATTTTCTTCTGTATAAAGAATACAGTATTGGTCCTATTTGATGACTGGTATTTACTTTAATACACTAAGCAGCCTAAAGTACCAGAAAGTCAGGAATATTGCTTGAATGTCTTCTCAAATTCTGCATTCATTGCCTCTTCAATGCTCTAGATTAAAATGCTCAGGTGTGTTTTTAAGGACATCATAATCTACCTTTTTATCCTGTCTAAATATCACCACCTCTACTACATATGCAGTCTACTCCTATATGCAACTTCTGAGCCAAACTAGTTTGACAAAACCTCAGATCCATAGTGTTCCTCAGTATTCAAGATGCTTTCTTCATAGGTTCACTCCTGTAACTGCTTTATCTGACCCTTCACTCCATTATGTAGAATCTACATGTTTCTCCCCTCCTTCACCTTTGTTTCCACATATTCTTTTTATGGGGGTCAGGGTGTACAGAATTATATTTCAGTACATGCACACAATGTGTGATGATCAAATCAGGGTGATTAGCATGTCCATCACTGTAAACATTCATAATTTATTTGTGTTGAGAGAATTTGAATTCCTCCCTTCTAGCCATTTGAAAACATGCAATAAATTAGTGTCAATTATAGACACCCAGCACTACTGTAGACCGCTAGAACTTATTTTGTCTGTCTAGCTGTAATTTCATGTCCATTAACCAGACTCTCCTTTCTCCTCCTCCCCCTCCCCTTCCTAGCCTCTTATAACCACAATGCTGACTCTCTACTTCTATGAGCTCAACTTTTACCACCCACATATGAGTAAGAACATGTGATATTTATGTTCCTGTGCCTGCCACTTCACTTAACATGTCTTATAGGCTCATCTATGTTGCTGCAAAGGACAGGATTTCATTCTTTATGACTGGGTAGTATTCTATCACCTCTCCCCCAGGGTGATGGGGACTCAAAAAGGATTACTCAAAGCCCATTTCTTCTGAGCAGTGAGAAGCCCTGAAGGGGTTAATTTCCACGAACACTCAAGAGAGAGGCATTCCTCAGAAAATTAACACTGACCTGGGGTCTTCTCTCAGTATTTATTCTCCAGGCCAGAAAGTTACAGAAAAGGAACATAGGTGGTTACAAAAAGAACAGTAAGATAATTGTCATGGCAACAGTCATTAGGTTTAGTTGCACCAAGGACATCTGCCCTTGGAGACAGCAATTTTGCTGTGTTACGATTCTTTATCTACAACAGAGACTTTATTTATTTATTTTTAATTTTTATTTATTATTTTTTTTCTTAATTTTATTTTATCGATATACAATGTAGTTGATTATTGTGGCCCATTACCGAAACCTCCCTCCCTCCTCCTTCTCCCCCCTCCCATCCAACAATGTCCTTTCTGTTTGCTTGTTGTAACAACTTCAAGGAATTGTAGTTGTTATATCTTCTTCCCTGCCCCCCCCGTTTGTGTGTGTGTGTGTGTGTGTGTGTGTGTGTGAATTTATTTATTTATTTTTAGCTCCCACCAATAAGTGAGAACATGTGGTATTTCTCTTTCTGTGCCTGACTTATTTCACTTAATATAATTTTCTCTAAGTCCATTCATGTTGCTGCAAATGGTAGTATTTCATTCTTTTTTATAGCAGAGTAGTATTCCATTCTGTAGATATACAACAGTTTCCTTATCCACTCATCTGATGATGGGCATTTGGGTTGGTTCCAACTCTTGGCTATTGTAAATAGTGCTTCAATAAACATAGGAGTACAAGTATCCCTATGACATGATGATTTACATTCCTCTGGGTATATTCCCAGCAGTGGAACAGGTGGGTCACATGGTAGATCTATCTGTAATTGTTTGAGGAACCTCCAAACCTTTTTCTATAAAGGCTGCATCATTTTGCAGTCCCACCAACAGTGTAGGAGTGTTCCTTTTCCTCCACAACCACACCAGAATTTATCATTCTCAGTCTTTTGGATATTAGCCATCCCAACTGGAGTGAAATGGCATGTCAAAGTGGGTTTGAATTGCATTTCTCAAATGCTGAGTGCTGTTGAGCATTTTTTATGTGTCTGTTGGCCATTCGTATATCTTCCTTTGAGAAATGACTATTCAGCTCCTTAGCCCATTTTTTTTTCTTTCCTTTTTTGTCTTTTTCGTGTCCGGCAACGGGTCGCAACCCTCAGTGTCGCGCCCTTACCGGACCGGGACCGGCAACGGGATTGCAACCCTCGGCACTGCGCCCGCACCTCGCTCAGCCAGTGAGCGGGAACCGGTCTGTATGTGGGATCCGAACCCTCGGCGGGAGTGCCGCCGCACTCCCAAGCGGCGCACTGTAGCAGTGTGCCACCGGGCCGGCCCCCTTAGCCCATTTTTTAATTGGGTTACTTGATTCTGGCTGTAAAGTTGTTTGAGTTCCTTGTGTATTCTGGATATCAATCCTTTGTCAGATGTATATGTGTATGGCTTGCCTTTTCAACAAGAGTGCATGGTTTTTAAGTTCCTAGATCTTTCTACATTTGTATTTTTGAAAATAATTATTATGATGCTGCCCACACAGCATACTTGTTCACTATGGAACTATTCATATATTTCATTAGTTCATTTAACAAGTATTTTCTGAACATCCAGTACTTGAAAAAATACTGGACAAGAAAAACCTGCTTTTTCTTGATGTATACGCTTTAATAGAATATGGAAGGGAAATAATGACATCTGACCTCAGAAGTAAATAGTACATATAATCATAACTTCAAGTGCCTTCAAGTATAATCAAGAATGTCCTTTCACATTGTTATCATGGAGGATTTAGTGTTCATCTCCTTGGAAACAGAATAATAAGATAAACAATAAGTGGTATTAGGAGCTGAAATATTAGACAATGTTTCCCCTCACTTCCTGCTTTACTCCAGTGGTAATATCCCTGCTGATAGTCAACCTGTTGCAACTTTTGAGTCAGCATTGAACTTTTCTATTACATTTCCAACTTTTTCGTTAACACTAAATTCATCAATTTGCCTTTCATCAATCTGTACAGCAAAATGCAGACTTAAGATAGAGGCTTCAGGATACTAATAGGAGAACGATCTGATGTTTCGGCTGAGCTCCACACTCCTAGCTCCAACCACCTCAGGGACACTTTCATGTAGAATTCTCACAGGTACTTCCAACTCAACAACATATCCAAAAATCCCATAGTGCCAATTAATGGTATTGTCAGTTTTAAACATCAAAATTATCATCACTGCCCTTTTTTTCACCCTTACAACCAATCAGCCATTAAATTTTGTCAGTTCCGTCTCAAAAAGTCTTTAAAATTCTTGCTGTCTCCCTCCATCATGACTCATCAAGACTATAGGAACAGCATACCTTTACTTCCCTGTCCATATTTCAGAAAGCTCTTTCTTTTATAATCACTCATTTAATTACACTATTTTACCACTCAGAAACCTTCAGTATGTGCTCATTGCCTTTATAATAGAATTCATCTCCCTTAATCTCTCCAGAGATTGGACAAAGCTCTCCAGAGCTTGGCCCCATAGAGTTTTCCAAACTTTATGTCTGTTCTTGGTTAAACAATACCCAGACACCCTCATTTTTTCCCCAAATAGTTCTTTAATCTTCGATCTTTTTGCCCTCACTTAACCCTGAATCTCTTCTAAAAATTCATTTTGGTAAAACGAAAACAAAAGCAAAAGAACAGATAGAAAATAGTTTAGGCTTTGTGAGCCATACGGTTTTGTCTTAACTACTCAGTTCTATCATTGTGACATAAAAACATGCAATGATAATACACAAATTAGTATGAATATGTCCCAATAAAACCTAATTACAAAAAAAAGTCACAGGCCATATATTAGGCCTGTGGTACCTGGTTTGCTGACCACTGACCTAGACCTACAAAGTGGCAATGTTTTTATCAAGCTTGCATTAAATGTGCATCCTATTTTTAAAAACAGCTTTAGTGTTGAGGTATAACTAAAACTGTAAAACTCCTAGAAGAAAACATAGGGTAAAAGCTTCTAGATATCAGTCACAACAATGGTTTGTTGAATATGAAACCAAAAGCAAAAGTTACAAAAGAAAAATAGACAAGTGGGATTAAGTCAAACTGAAAAACTTCTGCACAGTAAAGGACACAATCAACAGAGTGAATAGGCAACCTACTGAGTGGGAGAAAATATTTGCAAACCATTTACCTGATAATGGGTTAATATCTAAAACATATAAGAAATTCCTACAACTCAATAGCAACCCCCCCAAATTATCTGATTAGAAAATGGCAGATGACTTGAATACACATTTCTTCAAAGAAGACATATGAATGACCACCAGATATACTATGAAAAAGTGCTCATCATCACTAATCATCAGTAAAATGCAAATCAAAATCACAATAAGATATCACCTCACACCAGTTAGGAGGGCCATTATAAAAAAAAAAAGAAAAAAGAAGATAAGCATTGGTGGGGATATGGGGAAATTGGAACACTTGTACACTGCTAGTGGGAATGAAAAATAGTGCAGCTGCTATGGAAAACAGTATGAAGTTTCCTCAAAAAAAAAAAATTAAAAAATAGAAATACTGATGATCCAGAGATCCCACCTGTGGGTATATATCCAAAATAATTGAAATCAGGAATTTGAAGAAGTATCTAAACTCCTGTGTTTATTGCAGCATTATTCACAATAGCCAAGATGTGGAAACAACCCAAGTATTCATTGACAAATGAATGGATAAGCAAATGAACATTCTATTGCTTGTGCATCACAAATGGTTACAAAATGCTGATAGTATGAATATTTCAAATATATTTTGGAATTTTTACATTTATTTTCATTAACAACTGAAGCAAAAAGACAAAATAGGGAGGAAAGTACATTCAGTACTGTCAGTGACTATGAATCTGGAAATTTCATATCCTCAAACTGCATGGAAACATATTTCTCAGAAATATTTAACAAAATGTAATGCAATTTAAGAGATTAATTTACCAGTAAGTCTATTTCAATTATATTTGGTATCCAATAACAGTAATTTTGGTCCCTGTGGTCCTCTGTTACCTTTACTTCTTATACATATATTCTTTCATTTACAGTTTTCTAAGCTTTCTTTCCAATAACTTCTTAATAGGTTTAAAACTATTTTAGTTTATATACACAAATATATTTGCCAGTTTGTCTTGCTCTTAATAACCTGTGAATCTTCATAGCCTATATGTCATTTAATTATTTTAATTTTACAATTCAAAAATGATGTATGGAAAAACCAAGGAATCAAAAGAGCATAAACAACTTTGTAAAAGAGGAAAACGGTGTTGAAGGATTTTTATCACCTGATTTAATGATTTAATATAAAGTTACAGTAAGATGTGTAGTATTGGTGTGAGGCTAGAAATATAGATCAATGGAAAGTCCAGAAATAGATTTACACATATACAGTGAATTGATTTTTGAGAAAGACCAAAGGGAATTCAATAGATAAGAAAAACTATTACCAACAAATGGACACATGGTATTGGAACAATTGGATAGAAGGAAGGAAAGAGGGAGGGAGGGAAAGGGGAACATCAATTCTTTCCTCACACAATATATGAAAATTATCTTGAAATGGAACTAAATGTGACACTTTCTAATATGAAACTTCTAGATGAAAATACAAAAGACATTTTTTGTGCTTTTGGGTTGGACATAAAAGTCACAAATCATAAAATAAAAAGTTGAACTTCATAAAAATTAAAAATGCCTGCTCTTTAAAGACACTATTAAGAAAGTGGACAGCAAAAGCACATACCAGGAGAAAATATTTTCAAACACCTATCTGGTGAATATGTAAATCAAAGAATATATAAAGAATTCTTACAACTCAATAAGAAAACGAATAACTTGATTAAAAATGTCCAGAAACTTTGAATAAATATTTTATCAAAGAAAAAATATGGATAACACATGATAACAATTTCTTATGGATAACAATTTACTCTATGTAAAATATACTTCAATAAATATAACTTTAAAAAGATGATATTGCTATGGAGAAAACTCTGTCTTTCCTTAAACCTTTACGAATCTCCTCTGAATTTTTATACATTCAAGAATTTCTTTCTTGAGTACTTAATCTATGCATGGTTTCATTCTATAGCCATGTTTCAGCAATCAGACATAATTTTCCTTCATTATTTTTTCTTTCATGGTAGTATCCTGAATCATTTTTTTGAAATTTCTTCCCATAAGTGAACTCAGGAATTTACATGTTTACTTCCCTGGTAAGTTCTAAATTCAGAGTTTGCTGAGACTCTGCTTCCCAGTCTGTATTTGAGCATTAAATTAAACAGTTCATGTCTTGAAACTCCTTGACTCTCATACATCCTGAAGCCTTACTGAAGAATTGTATTCTTTTACCACACCCTCAGATAAAAAAGTGTTTTAGGCTCTTCAGTTATTAAAATACATGGGTTTGGGGAGGATTAAAAACAGACCTTGCTAATATTTAAAATTTAACTTTATATTTAATAATGCAAATTCAATGATATTGTTGGCTATTGAAAAATTATAAGCAAACTTTAGGGCCCCAAATCCGGCATCTCTTCCTTCACTCATGAAATCTAAAAGACATTTTATAGGCAAAAGCGTAAACAATGTGTCACATCTCCTTTAGAACACAACATTGCTAATATAAGAAAAAAGAAGACAAACCTGGTGTTATGGTCTTCCAAATATTTGCATTCCACCCATGTTACAGTTCAGGATTAATGAACTTTGGCAGCGACATTATCCTATTATAAATCTGAACCTACTGTACCAAGCAGCTAGGGTGAAAAATTTGGAAGGATAGGATTTGTATTCCTTTGCTCTGTATGTGAAATCTGCAAAATTAAAAGCACAATTAAAGTAGATGTTTAAAGAGTGATGTGCATGTTTTTATCTCTGAGATGCCACATAAAATCAAGGCCCTTGGGAAAGCTGAGTTGTTAAGTGAGAAGTATTGATTTAAATCACTTAACTATTGCAAGAGTACACATACTTTTGCCTCAAATATCTTTTCTTTTAAAAATATAAGCCACAGGGATTTGCTAATGCATCCATTCCAAAAATTTAAATATCAACATCAAGAGTGTAAACATGAATGTAATATATCCTTCAGAAAGCAAAAAAAAAAAAAAAAAAAAATCCAAAAATGCTGCAACATATACTCTGAATAGCTTTGATTTTGCTTGTTATTATTTTTTTTCTAATAACACATTTTCTTTTTTTACCACTTTTGGGACACCTGAAAAAGATTAATAGCAACTCTAAGATTTTTTTTTCTCAAAATGAGACAGAACATTAAAAATATTAGACTTTAATTGAGGAAGTAATTAATGAAAATTATGCCATAATTAGAAAATAAGGAGAAGCAAAAAATAATTTGTAATTTTATGTTTATATATAGTCATAATTTTTTTTAGTTCTACAAACATCTATTGAATGTATTCTATGTGCCAGGAAGTGTTTTAGGTACTGGAGATTCACCAGTAAACAAAATATACAAAATTTCCTGTCCCTGGGGAGTTAACAGAAACCCCTAACATTTTGCTGTATTGCCTTCAAGAATTTAGATGTACCTATGTATAGTGCACAAACACATGCATACATACACACAGATAAAAACATGGTGTTATTCTACATATATTATTTGTAATCTGCCTTTATACATTATATTTTACTGTGAACTTTTATTTTTTTATTGAAAAATAGTTGACTGTACATATCTGTGGGTTACAGAATTGAATATCAGTATCTGTGTGCAATTCATGATGCTCAAATCAGGATAATTAGTACATTCAATATTATACAATGTAACCTTTTTTTGTGGCCCTTTACCAATTCCTCCCTTACCTCCCCTCCCCTTCCCCCTTTCCCACCTCTGGTAACCACAGTTTTATTTTCTCCTTTGGAAAATTCAATGTATTGTGATTGTAGTATCTTTCTTTCTTTTTTATTTATTTGTGAACTTTTTTTTAACCACTAAATAAACATTTATATCTTTATTTGCAATGATTGCAATACATACCTTTGTATGGGTTACCCTAATTTACTTAACAATCCTCTCTTTTTGATTGGTTATGAATATTCATGAGATACAAAGCTGATTGTCATCCCTCGTGCCCAAGATATGAAGGCCAGATCCATACTGGCAGCATGCACCTTACCACAAATTGCGATTGTACCCCTAGTCCCCCACCCAATTATCCCCATCCCCCTTTCCCCGACTCTACTTTGTGTCCCTAGGTATGATCTCTCCCTCTGCAAGTCCAGCGCTCCACTGTGGTCTTTCTTTCCTTCCTTCTTTCTCTCTTAGCTCCCACTTATGATTGAGTACATATTGTATATGCATATGTGTATGACTGTAATATATGCTGTTATAAATATGCTTACATATTATCATAGCATTATTTATAATACAAAGATAAATAGATAAATGTCCATTAGGGACTATTAAACAATCTCCTCTTGATCGACATTTATTTATTTAACAATCCCTTCCTAATGGACATTTATCCATTTCTCTTTGCATTATAAATAATGTTATGATAATAAATAAGCATATTTATAACAGCATATATTGCAATCATACACATATATTTACACACTTGCCCAATTATTTTATCATAATAACTGCCTTAGAAGTGGAAACTGTATTTCATAGAGTATTAACAACTTTTAGGGTTGCGTTACTTTTCTCTAGGATTGATTCTTTTCTAAAATAGAAAAAAAAGAAAGCAAAGAATAGCATATGTGCTTCATTCAAGGTGTGAAAAGAGGGATATAGATGTATAGAGTAGCATTGATCTTCCGAGATTGCCATGATTATACCAATGTCTTATGTCAGTAAGATGACCAAAAGGCAGGCCAACTTGAAAATGAGCAGTTTTGAAATCTTTTTCTAAGGGAATAATCAGGCTTTAAAATAAAGGACCAAATAAACTGAGATGTTTTGTACATTTGAAGTATACTAGGGTACTTCAAAAAGTTCATGGCAAAATAGAAATAAAAGATAATATGAATCTTTCAATGAACATTTTGAAGGCCCCCCATATTTAAATTAAATCTTTAATAATTTTCTTCCCCCAGAATATCCATGAATACTTCTTTGCTGTAATATAATGGAAGCACACACCTTTTAAAGTTAGTTTTCCTATAGCTATTCTTGAAATGCTTATAAACCATTTTATTTTTAAAAAGTATTTACAAAACATAATTAAAATATAACCACAAATAAAATACCACAATATGAGCTTTTTCATTAGGGCATCTGGTTTTCTGAAAACCTGTGGAAACTTCATAATAAAGTTTGGTTGTTCTAACATAATGTTTTATTCTGACTACAAAATTTGCTCATATTATACAAGATTTTAAGAGCCAAATTGACCAAGCATGTCTTATTTTAAAATTATTTTATCATTGCACAATGTCAACATTTTTTGTGGTCATTTACCAATTTGTCCCTAACCCCCTCCACCTCCCGCTTTCCCACCTCTAGTGGCCTCATTTCCATTCCCTCCTTTTGAAAGCTCAACAAATTATTGTGAATGTTGTATCTATCCTTCTTTTTTTAAAATTTGTTTATTTATTTATTTATTAGCTCTCACTTATTTATGTGCAAGGACAAGCAGTATTTCTCTTTCTGTACCTGGCTTATTTCACCTAACATAATTTTCTCTGAGTTCATCCATTTTGCTGTGAATGGCAGAATTCCATTCCTTTCTTATGGCAGATTGGCGCTCCACTTTGTATATATAACACTTTCCTTTATGCAGTCATCCATCCATGGCCTTTCAGACTGGTTCTGATTCTTACCTATTGAAAATAGTGCTGCAATAAACATGTGAGTGCAGGTATCCCTTCCATATGATGGTTTCTTCTCCTTTGGCTATATACCCAGCAGTGCACTAGCTGCATAATATGGCAGATCTATCTGTAATTGTTTGAGGAACCTCCATACTATTTTCCATAATGGCTGCACTAATTTACAGTCCCACCAACAGTATAGGAGGGTTCCCCATTTACAACAGCCAAGAAAAATATTAAATACCTAGGAATCAATTTAACCAAGCAGAAGAAATACCTCTACAATGAGAACTACAAACCACTATTGACAGAAATTAAAGACACAAAAAGATGGAAAGACAGTCCATGCTCTTGGATCAGAAGAATTATCATTGTGAAGATGTCTATACTACCCAAAGTGATCTACTGATTCAGTGCAATCCCCATTGAAATACCAATGACATTCTTCACAGAAATGGGAAAAAAAAACCAATCTTAACCTTCATATGGAACAGCAAAAGACCTTGAATAGTCAAAGTAATACTGAGCAAAAAATATAAAGCTGGAGGCATAGCACTACCAGACTTCAAATTATACTACAAAGCTATAGCAACCAAAACAGCGTGGTACTGGCATAAACAAAGACACTTGGACAAGTGGAGCAGGATAGAGAACTCAGAAATAATCCCTCAGGCTTATAGTTATCTGATATTTGACAAAGGCAGCAAAAATCCACATTGGGGAAAAGATTGCCTCTTCAATATGCGGTGCTGTGAAAATTGGATATCCATATGCAGAAGAAAGAAACTAGACATACATTTCTCACCATACACTAAAATCAACTCAAAATGGATTGAAGACTTTAGTGTAAGACCTGAAACTGCAAAATTACTGAGGGAAAATATAGGTGAAACACATCAGGAACAAGGTCTGGGCACAGACTTTATGAAAATGAGCTCCAAAGGACAGGCAAGAAAAGAAAAAAATATCAATCTAAAAAGCTTCTGCACAGCAAAGAAAACAATCAACAGAGTGAAACAACAACCTACAGATCGGGAAAAAATTTTTGCTAACTATGCATCTGAACAGGGATTAATATCCATAATATACAAGAACTCAAACAATTACACAGTAAAAAAGCAAATAACCCAATTTAAAAATGGGCAAAGGACCTGAATAGACATTTTTCAAAGGAAGACATATAAATTGCCAACAGGTACATGAAAAATTGCTCACCATCACTAGTCATCAGGGAAATGCAAATTAAAATTACATTGAGATACCATCTCACCCCAGTTAGACTGGCTATGATTGAAAAGATGAAGGATAACAAATGAGGGTGAGGGTGTGGAGAGAAGGGAACGCTCCTACACTGTTGGTGGGACTGTAAATTAGTACAACCACTATGGAAAACAGTATGGAGGTTTCTCAAACAACTACAGATAGATCTTCCATACGATCCAGCAATCCCACTTCTGGGTATATACCCATAGGAATGGAAATCATCATGTCAAATAGATACCTGCACTCCCATGTTCATCACAGCTCTGTTCACAATAGCCAAGACATGGAACCAACCTAAATGCCCATCAATGGATGATTGTATGAGGAAAATTTGGTATATGTACACCATGGACTACTACTCTGCCATAAAAAAGAATGAAATTCTCCCATTCGTAACAACATGGATGAGCCTGGAAAACCTATGTTGAGTGAGATAAGCAAAGCGCAGAGGGATAAATACCACATGTTCTCACTCATAAGTGGGAGCTAAGAGAGAAAGAAGGAGGGAAAGAAAGACCATAGTGGTGTGTTGGACTTGCAGAGGGAAAGAACATACCTAGGGAAACAAAGTGGAGCGGGGGAAAGGGAGGTGGGGAGGGAAGTCGGGAGTAATTGTGCCTCCTGAATTGCGGTGCACATCAGCCTGGTCAGTGTGGCCTCTCTGCTTTTCAGGATGCAGAGTAGCTACCAAGACTGAATGCTAATTCACTCTTACGGTTCATCTCTACTGGCACCTCAAGTGCATTTCTTCGCATTGGGCCAGTGTGGCCTTCCTGCAAAGATTCCCAGACCAATCTACAGATCAAACGCCCACCTTTAATTTTTTCCTCTAATCTCTAATATGGTTGGTCCAGGGAAATTCTTTGTGAGTGGCATTCTGCCTACTTGAAGGATAAAGCAGAACAGTCTGAAATGATTCTTTCTCCCACTGGCTGCGGCTTTTCTCACTTTTGTGAGTGGACCAAGGAGATTTATCAGCTTTTCCCCAAGTTCTCATAAATTTTGGATGGCAATTTTGCCTTTGAATAGTTGTTAGTTGTATGTTTGTTTGGTGGAGTGTTACTGGGAATGCTCTATTCAGCTATCTTGCTGATGTCAGAATCTTTTCATAGAACATTTTAATATGTATCAGGGCAAATCCTCTCTCATTTTTAAAATGTTATTTTCCATTTACTTTTTTATAGTTTTGCATGAAATTTATAAATTTTATGAATCCTTCGGGGACTTTTATTTGAATAATGCTAGTAGTAGAAATTATTATAGAAAATTGACATTAAAATATTTAATTTTTCTATATTTCCCATTGATAGTTAAGAAGTTACTTTCGAAAAGATGTTTTTGTTTACTTCATAGATATCTTAAATAATTCTTGCAAAGTGGTGTATACCTGTTGAATATGTCAATAACTATTGGTCAAATGGTGACCCTGTCTATATCATCCAAACTGTTGATAAGTAAAAAACCTTTAATTTTCTATTTTTATTTCATCAATATACACATTATTGAATGGTCTGATCATTAGATATTACATGATTTTCCTGTGACGTTATCTCACCATATGAAAATTATCATAGTCATACCCCCACATTTCCAGTGAAAAAAACTGTTTTCTCTGTATCAAATCTAATTGGATTTTCTTGAACTTCTGGGGGGGAAAAGGGTTATTTATTAATATTAAGAATGAGTATCAAATTTTCTCCTTATATAATGAGAATTACCATAACATATCCATACTAAATAGTGTTTGGGTAGTAGCTTGGCAATGGCTAATTTTTAACATAATAAGGAAAAAGTGAGTTTGAGATATATACATTGGATTTTACCAAATAATTTTTCAGCATCTTTTGAGAGAAGATCATTTTCTTTTCTATAAAAATGATGCAATAAATTTCTTTAATATGGTTATAATTTTTGAATTGTGTAAGTTATTAGTTAAATAATATGAGGGTACATCAAAAAGTTCATGGAAAAATGTAATTAAATGATAATGTGAATCTTTCCATAAAATTTTAAAGTCCCCTCATATTTTCTTGAATTAAGATATTATTGAAACAATATAACTGTGGAAAATAATTTATTACATCATTATATTAGAGGAGAAATATAATTCGTTCAGAAGATGCTGAAAATTAATTTATTAAGTGATTTGTACTTGATGATAATGACTTGAAATATAACTACTGTATGTCATGGATTAGTACTTTGAGAGTTTTTGTATTAATATTTCTAATTAGTATTGCTTTGAAATTTTCTATTCTGAATTATCTTTTATATAATTTGTTATGAAGATTGTATATGCTTTTTATAACAAAATGGGAGTGTTTCAACAGTTTTTCAATTCCTGAGTAGAGCTCGTATAAAATAGAATATAGCCTTTCAGATAGGAGGTTCCCCACGATCGCTGACTAGAGAGGTCTGGCGTTAGTTCCCTCCCCATAAAAAGAGACCAAAAAACTAGACAAATAAATATATTTTGACTGGAAGGACTGAGGAAACATGCTTTAGAGCACCAGGAGAGTGATGAGATCCTTGTGAAGCACAGAAGAAGGGAATGGCACCATAGAGAGCAGAGCAGGTCCTCCAGCCTCTGTCCCACCAGCAGGACCAGCCTGGAACCAGGTGGAGAGAAGGTAAGCTGGAAGACCCCAGCTGTTCCCACTACCACCACAAATGCCAGCAATCCCCACCTCAAGATAGTCCCCCGATCTTTTTGGGACTCACGCCCAGCTGGAGAGTAACTTGGAGTTAGTGTAGGTATGGTCTCATAATGAAAGCCAAAAAAGATTAAAACCCCTCCTGAACTGAGCAGCTGAGATGCAGCACTGTCTGGGAGCTAAAATCATGGCAGTAGTGTGCCCTGCCGTGGACCCAGTGAGTCTGACTCCCTTTGTCTGGAGATCCTGTCTGCATTCTACCACAGCCACACAGGTGCCAGTAGAACCAAGGTACAGGCTTCCTGGAGCCTAAGACAGACCAAAAGACCAAGACCCCACCATCTGAACCCATGTAGCACCCCCTCTACCCCAGTCTAGCAGATTGACTCGTTGAGCAGAAAATCCACCAGGGCAAGGAAGTTCCCCACATTTGCAGCATACCTTGCATGGCCCATGGGCGCTAAACCCACAAGTGCCCACACAGCCCACAGCTGGCCCAGTGGCAGCCTCACATCCCCCTGTGACCCATCACACACTCCATGGGCACCTGCAAGACCCCAATCCCAGTAATCTGGAACCTAGACCCTTACACTGCACAGAGTGAGTCTGACTCCCTTTGTCTGGAGGCCCAGTCTACATTCTACTGTGCTCATGTGAGCACCAGTGTGATCACAGCCCTGGCTGCCTAGAGCCTAGGACAAACAGAAAGACCAAGACCCAAGCGTCTAAACCCATAGAGCACACCCTCCTCCCCAGGCGAACAGACAGTCTTGTTGAGCAGAAAAGTCTTGGCCCATTCTGCATGGCCCACAGAGGCTGAACCCACAAGTGCCCAGGTGACCCACGGCTAGTCTGGCAGTAGCCCCACCTCTCCCCAGAACCCTGAACACATTTGCACAGGCACCAGAAGGAACTCAATCTCAGCTGCCTGCAACCTAGGAGATACAGAGGGACTGAGAGCCCAGCATCTGAACCCATGCATCCTTCTCCCACCCATCCCCTGGGCAGTTAGGCTGACCAGCTGGGTGCAAAAGGTGCTAGTAAGCAGTTATTCCCCACATTTGCATGTACGTGCTCTGTACAACTTTTGATCCTCCTGAGTTTACAGGCACCTGCACCAACGGCCAGCCCAGTGGTAGTCCCTCCTCCCCCCACAGCCCTCCACAGTTCGAGGGAGCTGCTGAGTTCTGCAATATCTGTGCAGGCTTGCTCCAGACAACAACCAACCCAGCGGCCCTCCATAGAGCTGCCGGTACCTACTGCAGCAGAATACACTTGCTCACTGACCAACATAAAATAGGCAGCGGCTTTGATACTCCAAGGAAGGCCTTTGCACTATTGCTAGGCTTGGCTGAACACTTTCTGGCTTGCATCACACTCAACAGCTGAACAGGTGGCCACCTACAGACTTGCCAGGCTCTGCAACAACTGTGTACACCTACTCCTGATTGGGTAGCAACCTTTCCTCCCTACAGCATGCCTCCAGGGAGTCACTGTGTCCTGCAGCATCCATGCATGATTGCTCCAGGCTCAACAGCTAAACCAGTGGCCCTCTATAGGGCTGCCAGGACTTGTTTCCTCAGTGTATATCTTCTCCCAGACCAACAGTGGACCAGGTAGGGGCCTGGACCAGGAAGTGGACAAGGAAGGCCTCTGCAGAGTTGCTGGCCTCTGCTGCACTATTGCAGGCTGGTATCAGGCTCAACAGTCGATCAGGCAACCACCTTCAGTGCTGCCAGGTCCCGCAACAGCTGTGTACACCTACTCCCAAACCAATAGGTAATTAGGTAGCAGCTTTTTCTCCCTACAGCATGCCTCTAGAAAGCCACTATGTCCTGCAGCATCCACACAGGCTTGCTCCAGGCTCAACAGCTGAGCCAGTGGCCCTCTACAGAGTTGCCAAGACCTGTTGCAATTGCAACAATATACATCTGTTCGCTGACTGACAACAGATCACCCACCACAACATGAAACCGATCCCAATAAGAAACTTCCAAGAGCCCCACTGCCTTGGTCACAAAGGCACCCACAGACAACTCTAAGATTAAATACAGTTGAAGAAGTCACACGAAGGCTGAACTACCACACTCACCCAGATCCAAACCAGATAAAGATACAATAAAAAAAGAAAACTATAGGCTAATACCTTTGATGAACATAGATGCAAAAATCCTCAACAAAATACTAGCAATCAGATTACAGCAACACATCAAGAAAAAAAATTATACACCACGATCAAGTGGGATTCATCCCACAGAGACAAGGGTGGTACAACATATGCAAGTCAATAAATGTGATACACCGCATCAGCAAAATCAAGGTCAAAAACCATATGATTATCTCAGCAGACACAGAAAAAGCATTTGACAAAATTCAACATCCCTTCATGATAAAGATCCTCAATGAATTAGGTATAGAAAGAAAGTATCTCAACACCATAAGAGCCATTTATGTATGAAAAACCCACTGCCAACATTATCCTGGAAATGGAAAAACTGAAAGATTTTCCTTTAAGAACAGGAACAACACAAGGATGCCTACTCTTACCACTCCTAATTCAACATAGTATTAGAAATATCAGCCAGAAAAAATAAGGTAATAGAAAGAAATAAAGGGCATCCAAATTGGAAAAGATGAAGTCAAATTTTCACTATTCACAGATGGCATTATACTATATACAGAAAATCCCATAACTTCTACCAAAAAACTTACAGAGCTCATAAATGAATTTAGTAAAGTTGCAAGATACAAAATCAACACAAAAAAAATCAGTAGCGTTCTTATACACCAACCATGAACAAGCAGAAGAAGAAATCAACAAAGCAAGCTCATTTACAATAGTTATGAAAAGAATAAAATGCCTAGGAATAAATTTAACCAAGGAGGTGGAAGATCACTACAATGAGAACTACAAATCACTGCTGAAAGAAATTAAAGGACACCAAAATGTGGAAAGACAGTCAATGTACATGAATGGGAAGAATTAATGCTGTGAAAATGTCTATACGACCCAAAGCAACCTACAGATTTAATGCAATTCCCATCAAAATACCAATGACATTACTCACAGAAATAGGAGAAAAAAAAAAAAAAAAAAAACCTCCTCAAGCATAGACTCAAGTCTTGTATCGATGCAGGTCTGAAAAATTATGCTTGAAAGAAAGAAAGAAAGAAAGAAAGAAAGAAAGAAAGAAAGAAAGAAAGAAAGAAAGAAAAGAAAACCGAAGACATTAGGCTACCTGACTTCAAGCTGTACTACAAAGCTATAGTAACTAAAACAACATGGTATTGGCATAAAAAGACACATGGATCAATGGAACAGAATAGAGAACCTGGAAATAAACCCATCTACTGATAGCCAACTGATCTTTGACAAAGTCAGCAAGAACATACAGCCTCTTCAATAATTGGTGCAGGGAAAACTGGATATCCATGTGTAGAAGAATGAAAATAGACCCATATGTCTCACTATATATCAAAATTAACTCAAAATGGATTAAAGACTTAAGTATAAGACCTGAAACCATAAAATCATAGTTTTATAGAAGAAAACATAGGAGTTACACTCCTGGATGTAGGACTGGGCAGAACCTTTATGAATAACACCCCAAAAGCACAAGCAATGAAAGAAAAAATAGACAAATGCAATTGTATCGAAATAAAAAGCTTCTGCAGAGCAAAAGAAACAGTCAAAAGACTGAAAAGACAACCTACAGAATGGGAGAAAATATTCAGAAACTATAAGTCCAACAAGGGATTAATATGCAGAATATATAAGGAAATCAAACAACATTAAAGAAACAAACAATCCAATTAAACAATGGTCAAAGGAGCTGTGTAGTCATTTCTCAAAGGAAGACATACAAATGGCCAACAGGTACATAAAAAATGCTCAACATCACTAATCATTAGGGAAATGCAAATTAAAACCACATTGAGATATTATCTCACCCCAATTAGACTGGCTGTTATCAACAAGACAGAGATTAACAGATGCTGGTGAGGATGAAGGGAATTGGGAACTCTTCTACAATGTTCGTGGGACTGTAAATCAGTACAGCCATTATGGAAAACAGTATGGAGGTTTCTCAAACAACTACAGATAGAACTACATATAATCCAGCAATCCCATTTCTGGGTACATACCCAAAGGAATAGAAATCATCATGTTGAAGGGATACCTGCACTCCCGTGTTTTTTGTAACTCTATTTACAATAGCCAACATATGGAATCAACCTAAGTGTCCATCGATGGATGGCTAGATAAGGAAAATGTATATATGTACAATGGAATTCTACTCAGCCATATAAAGCAATGAAGTTCTGCCATTCACTGCCACATGGATGAGCTCAGAAAATCATGTTAAGTAAAATAAACTAGACAGAGAAAGAGAAATACTGCATATCTTCACTCATAAGGGGGTGCTAAGAACGAAGGAAGGAAGAAAGAAAGGAGAGAGAGAGAGAAAGATAGAAATGAAAAGAAAAGAGAAGAAATGAAGAACAGCTACAGTAATAAGTTGAACTTATAGAAGAAGAGAACAGGTCTATGGTTAGAGAGGGGATGGGGGAGGGGGGTTAGGTTTAAATTGGGTAATGGACACAAAGAATAATTATGATTTGCAATGATGAACATGCAAACAATACTGATGTGATTACTACATATTGTTCTCAAATACTGATATTCAACTCTGCACCCTATGAATATATATAATCAGTTATGTTTTAATTAAAAAAAGAATAGTGTATAACTGGGTCCTTTAAACATTAAAGGCCTTCCTTATGGAACATGCATCTTCAAGTCCTCTCTAAAAAGACGGATCTACCCTGATTGTTAGGCTTTAAATTTTTTTCACATCTTTTAAAGCAAAATTTAGTTTATATATAATATATATATATGTGTGTATATATTTATATATGTTTATGTATGTTTTTAAAAGAAAATACATAGGTGCCTTTAAAAAAGTATGTATGCCCATTATAAATTAAAGCAAAGAAGAAAAGATAAAAAATGTTATTTTAAAAGAAAGAAGTCTCAATTTTAACACCAAAACAACTGTTATTATTGTTATTATTATTTCATTATTTCAGACATGATGAAATAATAGTGAAATTGTTTCATTATTATTGCTATTATTTCATTATTTCAGACGTGTATTGCACATGTGCCCACAAACACCTAGGGCGGGAGAGGTGGGTGGATGAATGAATAAATAAGTGAATAGACTGATAAATTAGAAAGAGACAGACAGAAGGGAGGAGAAAATATGAACAGTACCATATATTTTTTAATAAAAGTGGTCATTACAATACGTAATGACTCTTTGTGCTGGTTAACCAATTTCTCGTTAACCCCCCTTCTTCTCCTCCTCCCCTCCCCTTTTCCACCTCTAGTAACTGCAGTTCCTTTCTCTCCTTCTAAAAGTGCAGCAGATGCAAAGTATGATTATGCATTGTCATGATAAGCTAACTACCCCGATCTGACCTACACACATTGTACACAACTATTGAAAATCAATTTTGTGCCACACATATAATAAATTATCTTAAAAATAGAAAAAAAAATAAAACTGGTAGTTGTAGTCATATCTTTATTTACAAAATTAAGAAACAAAAACAAAACAAAAGAAATTCAAATTCGGGAGATACAATTCCTACAATATTTTTGTAACATTTTAATTTCTGACAGTGTAAATTATACCCCCTCTTGAAAGTGAAGCTATTAATACTCTCCCACTTCATTCTCCATTCATTTTTTAAATTATTCTATTATTGTATACTGTTAGGATTTTAGACATTATGTTATGATTGTGTAGCTATAACTTCTATAGCTGTATAACATTTGTTCCATGTTTGAATTGGTACCTCACCATTTATTATTGTTCTTTTGTTAGTGAATTCTTTGTTTAATCTCTTGTCTGCCTGAATTTTATTTTTTAGATGTGTGCATATATGTATATATGTATGTATTTATGAATTTTATGTGAACTGTTCTTCCCTGTATTCCCAGTATTACTACAGACATCATAGAACTTGCCTGTTGGCTATTTCTGGGTAGAAATTTTTTGGGCTTATTTTCTTTTCTCTCACAAGAGAACACAAAGATAAAAAGGCAAATTTGATTTTTGTTTTCTAACAATTAGGCAGTATTAATAAAAATGGTGTGGTTTCCTGACTAATGATATGAGTCCTCTACGTGGAGCTCTGGCTGAACATGGCTCTGCTGGCAGTGGGGAAGCTTCCAGAAGAGAGTCTGATGGGAAGTAATACCCTGGTAGGAGATGTCCTTTGAGAAAATCTGTCAGGGGACAGGATCCTAGAGCCCCCTTGCCTTCCCCTTCATAAGCTCTGAATCCTTTAGTAAAGTCAAGCATTCACTTAGTTTACACACTTTAAAAACTTTTTTTAATTGTAAAAATATCCATCATTGAAAAACAGTACGAGCAGAGTATAATTAACCCCCATGCGCCCTTCACTCAGCTTCATAGAGATCAACATATTAACACATTGTCATTTTTGTTTAATCAACTCTAACCCCTTGTTGGTGCTGTTGCTGCTGCTGCTCTTTCTCCTCCTTTTTCATTTTCCTTTTCTTCCTCCTGTTCTTCTTGCACATTTTGAAGCAAAGCCTTGATATTATATAATTCTTCATTATGAATCTTTAATATATGCCTTTTATATGTTATCACAACACCTAACAATAGTTCCATGATATTATCTAAAGCCAACTTTATGTTCAAATTTCCACAACTGTCCCCAAAACATTTTCCAGTGGATTTGTTCAAATGGGATTCAAATGAGGTCCATACATTACATGGTTGATATTTCTTTTAAGTTTCCTTCCATCCGTAAGCATTCTCCTCAACCCTTTTTCCACATGTCATTTAATTGTTTAAGAAGCAGCACCATTTATCCTGTACAATTTTTTATATTCTTTATTTTGCTGATTGTATAGTTATAGTGTCATTTAGCATATTTATCTATCCCCATATTTCCTGTTAATTGGTAGTTGGTTCTAGAGGTGGATTAGATTGGGGCTTAATTTTCTGTGTGCAAGAATATTCATAGATGATGCCACGTCTCTTATTGCATTCTATGGAGGCAATTTCAGCAATGTTAGTATTGGTAAGTGGATTTGAGGTTTTGCAAGCTCGATTCATCCATTGTAAAGTTTCCCATCATTTACTTAATAGTTTTAATATCTATCAGTAATTTTGATCTGTATCCATTATTCCAAAGAGTGTTGCAAAATAGTAAATTTTAATTTGATCACTTTAAAAAAGCATTTATTAGCTAGAATTCTTCAATTAGAAACTTTTGTTTAATATTGAAATAAATTTTTACATAAAACGTAGTATAAATTATCTTATTGTTCACAATTTTTCAGAATATTCAGTTGATGTAGCAACCTCTAAAGGTGACCAAACATTTATTTATTTTTAGTATTGCTATACATTCATGGATTTTTATACGTTGGATATGTTACAAACTACGGCTTTAATTATTCATGTTTTGGTACTCAAATTTTCCCACTTGAGGATGGGTTCTTTTTGTATTATTATTTTTTATTATTATTATTATTATTATTATTATTATTATTATTATTATTATTATTATTATTATTATTATTATTATTATTATTATTATTATTATTATTATTATTATTATTATTATTATTATTATTATTATTATTATTATTATTATTATTATTATTATTATTATTATTATTATTATTATTATTATTATTATTATTATTATTATTATTATTATTATTATTATTATTATTATTATTTTAGTCTTTTATTACTCTGGCAAAATGAATACATTTATTTTGTGCATTTCCTATCCTAGATTTGAAACCAGTCTTTTCTTCAAGAAGCTCTGGTTCCTAAATGTAGGAAATGGTGTTTGGAAATGGCAATCTAGGAGCATTTCTTTTGGATTTCTTCTGGGCAAAGTTAGGAAATATTTGGAAGCATAAAAAAAAAATCATAGGCTCATACTGGTATTTTCAATTTAAATTTAAATATAAGATTGCCAGGCTTTTCATTTATAACTTCTTTGATTTTTCTGAATATTTTTTCATATATATATATATATTTATTTTTATATTTAAAATCTTGTTCCGTAAATGACATTAGCATAATTACTTGTTTGCTTTATCCTACTAGTATTTTATATCTACACATTATAGTTTTGAAATAACAATCCAAAAATTACTCTTAAAAATAATACTCCTGAATGCAGTTTAAGATTTATTTAGTACACAAGGAAGCATTTGGAGGTGATGGATATGATTGCGGTGATGGTATCAAAGGTGTATGCGTATGTCCAAACTCATCAAGTTGTATACATCAAATATATGTAGTTATTTGTGTCCTGGATATACAAAATAAAGTTGTAATAAAAGATTTATTTGTAATTATTTTTTTCTTATGACATATGTACCTGGAAACATAGAATTAAAATATTTCTCAGCCTTGTTATGCCACCAACTAGATAGACATTTGGACTCATTTGTTTGGTTTTTATTTTCAGAGATTAAGTTTTTTCTTTTGACTTAACATTGTTTTATAACTAGAAAAACCCCATTCATATGGTTCCAAGGTGAAAATTATAGAGCAAGGTACATTCATAAAGATCTACCTTATAGTCTTGTCTCCTCTGCCATCTTATGTACATCCACCATACATAGCCATTTTTTAAAGTTTTTGCTTATATTTCTATTGTTTCTCTTAAAAATACAACCAAATCCAATTATTCACTATTACAATTAGTGCTGTAATCAAACTTTGGGGCATACTTTTGGAACATAATTTTTTCCAGTATATTTTCGGGATAGATACCTATCAGGGTAGAAATGTTTGGCCAACTTCTCTTCTAAGGGGTTGTATCATTATCAGCAATGGTGAATGAGAGCCTGGCAAACAGATTAAGTTAGATTTTGCTAGACGGGTGAGAAGCGGTATTTCAGTGTAGTTTTAATTATATTTCTGTTATGATTTAAGCTGATAACTTTTCACTAGATAAGGGCCATTTGTATTTATTTTTTGTGAACTATTGTTCCTATCTTTTGCTCTCTAAAAAAAATCAGACTGCCAGTGTTTTCCACTCAATTTTTAAAATCTCTTTAAATGTTAGAGATATAACTTGTGATATTACCTGCAAATAATTCCCCTGGTTTGTACTTTGCTTGTGGTATTTTATTTTTGCTGTAAAATGCTTTTTTAAAAAAAATATATACATCTATATAATCACATTTATCAGTCTTTCTCCTTATTTCTTCTGTCTTTTTAATCATTGGAAATGTCACATGTTAGGTTCCCCAGGAAGTTGTTTCTGCAACGGAAACAAAGGTGCTGGACTTTATTAAGGAATCTTTGGAACTAACACCTGTGGATCAAAGGACTCCCAATAGCTAGGGGAATACACTCTTTATTTTAAAGGGGCTCTGGATGGTTCATCACAGCATGGACCATGGGAATTTCTCTACACTCCAAGAAACTAAACAAAGGGAAAAAACAAGGTAGTAAATAAGGAATTCATGTATGACTAATATTACTTGAATAGTTCTATTTTGTACTATAGATTTCAGTTGTATTTGGTTTTTTTTCAGCAATTGAAAGTGCTTTATTTGTTTATTTATTTATTTATTTTTAAATTTTTATTTTATTTGATCAGTAAACAATGTGGTTGATTTTTGTGATTCATTAGTGAATCCTCCCTCTCCCCTTCCCCCTCCCTCCCAAAAACTTCATATCTGTTCACTTGTCTTAACAACTTCAAGGAGCTGCGATTGTTGTGTCTTCTTACCCCCTCCAGTTTATTTGTGTATTTGTTTATTTATTTTTAGCTCCAACAAATAAGTGAGAACATGTGATGTTTCTCTTTCTGTCCCTGACTCTTTTCACTTAATATAATTTTCTCTAACTCCATCCATGTTGTTGCAAATGGTAGTATTTCATTGCTTTTTATAACAGAGTAGTATTCCGCTGTGTAGATATACCACATTTTCCATATCCACTCATCTGATGATGGACACTTAGGCTGGTTCCAACTCTTGGCTATTGTAAAGAGTGCTGCAATGAACATTGGAGTACAGGTATACCTTCAACTTCATGCTTTCCATTTCTCTGGGGATATTCCCAGCAGTGGGATAGCTGGGTCATATGGTAGATCTATCTGAAATTGTTTGAGGAACCTCCATGCCATTTTCTATAGAGGTTGTACCAGTCCCACTAACAGTGTATGAGGGCTCCTTTTTCTCCGCAACCTTGCCAGCATTTATCATTCACAGTCTTTTGGACATTAGCCATCCTAACTGGAGTGAGATAGTATCTCAATGTGGTTTTGATTTGCATTTACTGAATGCTGAGTGATGTTGAACATTTTTTCATGTGTCTGTTGGCCATTCATATATCTTCCTTTGAGAAATGCCTATTTAGCTCCTTTGCCCATTTTTTAATTGGGTTACTTGTTTCTTTGTTGTAAAGTTGTTTCAATTCCTTGTATATTCTGGATATTAATCCTTTGTCAGATGTTTATTTTGCAAATATTTTCTCCCACTCTGTTGGTTGTCTTTTAACTCTGTTAATTGTTTCTTTTGCTGTGCAGAAGCTTTTTAGTTTGATATAATCCCATTTGTTTATTTTTTCCTTTGGTTGCCCGTGCTTTTGGGGTCATATTCATGAAGACTGTGTCCAGTCCCACTTCCTGGAGTGTTTCCCCTATGTTTTCTTTAAGTAGTTTTGTTGTTTCAGGGTGTATATTTAATTTTTTAATCCATTTTGAGTTGATTTTAGTATATGGTGGGAGGTATGGATCTAGTTTCATTCTCCTGCATATGGATATCCAGCTATTCCAATATCATTTGCTGAAGAGACAGTGTCTTCCCCAGTTTGTAGATTTGGTGCCTTTGTCAAAGATCAGATGGCTGTAGGTGCGTTGGTTGATTTCTGGATTCTCCATTCTATTCCATTGATCTGTGTCTGTTTTTATGCCAGTACCATGTTGTTTGGGTTATTATAGCTTTGTAGTATAGTTTAAAGTCAGGTAGTGTTATGCCTCCAGTTTTTTGTTTGTTTGTTTGTTTGTTTGTTTTGTTTGTTTGTTTGTTTTGCTCAGGATCGCTTTGGCTATGCATGGTCTTTTATTATTTCATATAAATGTCTGGATAGTTTTTTTCCATTTCTGAAAAAATGTCATTGGAATTTTGATGGAGATTACATGGAATTTGTATATCACTTTGGGTAGTATGGACATTTTCACTCTGTTGATTCTTCCATTCCAAGAGCATGGGATAGATTTCCATCTTCTTGTGTCCTCTTTAATTTCTCTCAGCAGTGGTTTGTAGTTCTCATTACAGAGATTTTTCACATCCTTCGTTAACTCTATTCCCGAAATTGAGGAAATTTTGTAATTTTTATATTTATTTCAGTTGTCCCAATGATGTACATTAAAAGACAATTTTCACACTGATTTGAAATGTTATCATTATCCTGAAAAGTCTTAATTTCTGAATGTGTTTAGGTCTGTTTCTAGATTTCTTTTTTATTTACATAAGTTTGTGTCTTCATGTGCTAATACCACACCATTTACTTACTGAGGCATTATAATGTGAATTAATATATGGTTCAGTCTACCTTCCACTGTCCATTGTTTTTATAAAATTTTTATTGATTATTCTTAGCATCTGTGCCCAAGTTATGGTGAACACATCAATTCTATCAGTGTGCTCACTGCCTGAAATTACAATTATTCTTCCATGTCCCCAACCTGACCTCTCTTCAATGCCCCTATCCCTCCCTCCACACCCTGTCCCAGCAACCTTAGGTCTGCTCTCTCTCTGCAAGTTCAACACGCCCCTGTGGCCTTTCTTTCCTTCCTTCTTTCTCTCTTAGTTCCCACTTATGAGTGAGGACATGTGGTATTTTCCCCTCAAGCCAGGTTAGTTCACTTGACATAAACTTCTTTAAGTTTGTCTATGTTGCTGCAAATGGCAGGATTTCATTCATATTTACGCCTGAGTAATAGTCTCTTGTGTATATATATATCACATTTTCCTTATCCAAACATCTGGCGATAGACGTTTAAGTTGGTTCCATATCTTGACTATTGTAAATAGAGCTGTGATGAACATGGGAGTGCATGTATGTATCCCTCTGGCATGATGATTTCCATTCCTTTGGATATATAGTGAGAAGTGGGATTGCTGGATTGTATGGTAGATCTACCTGGAGTTGTTTGAGAAACCTCCGTACTGTTTTCCATAGTGGCCATACTAATTTACAGCCCAACAAATAGTGTACGAAGGGCCCCCTTTTTCCACATCTTTGCCAGCATTTGTTATTCTCAATCTTTTTTATTATAGCCAGCCTAACTGGAATGAAATGATATCGCAATTAAGTTTTGATTTGCATATCCCTGATGATTAGTGATGTTGAGCATGTTTTGAAGTACCTGTTGGCCATTACTATGTCTTCCTTTGAACAACGTCTGTTCAGCTCCTTTGCCCATTTTTAAAAATTGGGTTACTTGTTTTTTTACTGTGTAGTTGTTTGAGTTCCCTGTATATTCTGGATATTAATCCCTATGTATAGTTTGCAAATATTTTCTCCCATTCTGTAGGTTATCATTTCACTCTGTCGATTGCTTCTTTTGCTGTTCAGAATCTTTTTATTTTGCTATGCTCCCATTTATTTTTTCTTTTGTTGTTTGTGCTTTTGGGGTCTTATTCATGAAGTCTTTCTTCAGTTCTATTTCCTGAGTTTTTCTGCTATGTTTTCCTTTAGGAGGTTTATATTTTCAGGTCTTATACTTAAGTCTTTATTCCATGTTGAGTTGATTTTGGTGTATAGGGAGAAGTGCAGGTCCAGTTTCATTCTTCTGCATATGGATGTTGAATTTTCCTAGCACCATTTACTGAAGAGGCTGTCTTTTCTCCAGTTTATATTCTTGTTGCCTTTGTCAAAAATCGGTTGACTATAAGTATGTGGGTTGAATTCTGGGTTCTCTATTCTGTTCCATTGGTCTGAGTGTCTATTCTTATGACAGTATCATGTTGTTTGGGTACTGGCATATACAGCTTTGTAGTATAGTTTGAAGTCAGGTAGTGTTATGCCTCCAGCTTTATTTTATTTATTTATTTTTTAATTTTTGCTTGGGATTGCTTTGGCTATTCAGGGTCATTTGTTTTTCTACATAAATAGTACAATTGCTTTTTCTATTTCTGTGAAGGATGTCATTGGTATTTTGATGGGGTTTGCATTGAATCTGTAGATTGCTTTGGGTAGTATGGAAATTTTCACAATTTTGATTCTTCCAATCCATGACCACGGAATTTCGTTCCACTTTTTTTAGTCTTCTTAAATTTCTTTTGGGAAGTGATTTGCAGTTCTCAGTGTAGAGATCTTTCACGTCCGTTGTTAAATTGATTCCTAGTTATTTTATTTTGGGGATGACTGTTGTAAATGGGCTTACATTCTTAATTTCTTATTCTGCTACTTCATTATTGGAGAATAAAAATGCTACTTATTTGGGGGTGTTGATTTTCTATCCTGCAAGATTAATGAAATTGCTAATAAGCTCTAAGAGTTTTTGGTAAAGTCTTTAGGTTTTTCTATATATAGGATCATGTCATCTGCAAATAAGGACAGTTTGACTTCGTCCTTTCCAATCTTGGATGCCCTTTATTTCTTTCTCTTGCCTGATTGCTCTTATTAGCACTTCTAACACTGTCAAATAAGACTGGTGAGCGTGGGCTTCTTTGTATGATACTGTTGTTAAAGGGAAAGTTTTCATTTTTTTTTTTCCATTCAGGATGATCTTGGCAGTGGGTTTTTTGTGTATGGCTTTTATTGTGTTGAGATACTTTCCTTCTATAACTAATTTGCCCAGAGCTTTTATCATGAAGCAATGTTGAATTTTGTCAAATGCTTTTTCTGCATCTATTGAGATAATCATATGGTTTTTGTCCTTGATTTTGTTTATGTGGTGTATCACATTTACTGACTTGTGTATTTTGAATCATCCTTGTCTCCCTCAGATGAATCCCACTTGATCATGATGTATAATTTTTTTTGATGTCTTGCTGTATTCTGCTGAATTTTCTTGCAGATATTCTCATCTATGCTCATTAGAGATATTGGCCTATAGTTTTCTTTTCTTTTGCTGTATTTTTGTCTGGTTTTGGTATCAAGTTGATGCTGACCTCATAGGATGAGTTTGGGAGAGTGACCTCTGTTTCATTTTTTTGGAATAGTTTGCAAAGAATTGGTATTAATTCCTCTTTAAAATTCTGGTAGAATTCATCAGTAAAGCCATCTGATCCTGGGCTTTTCTTTGTTGGGAGACTGTTGATTACTGCTTCAATTTCATTGCTTGTTATTGGTCTGTTCAAGTTTTCTATTTCTTCTTGGTTCAGTCTTGCTAGTTTGTAAGTGTTCAGAAACATATCTATTTCCTCCAGGTTTTCATATTTGTTGGCATATATTTGTTCACAGTAGTCTCTAATGACCCTTTGTATTTCTGTGGTATCAGCTGTAATGCCTCGTTTTTCAGTTCTGATTTTTGTTGTTTGGGTTTTCTTTCTCCTTTTTAAAGTTATTCTGTAGAACAGCTTGTCTATTTTCTTTATCCTCTCAAAAAAACAACTTTTTGTTTCATTGTTTTTATTTATATCATTCTTTTGGTCTCTATTTCATTTAGTTCTGTTCTGATTTTATCATTTCTTTCCATCTACTAGTTTTGTGATTAGATTACTGTTGTTTTGCTAGTTCTCTGAGGTTTAATGTTAAGTTGTTTATTTGAAATCTTTCTATTCCTTTGATGTTAGCACTTATTGCAATAATCGTCCCTATTTGTGCTGCATTTGCAGCAACTCATATTTTTAGGGTTCTCTCAGATAATTTTTTTCTGAATAAACTTTATAACTAGCTTTTCTAATTCCAGGAAAAAAATATACTTTTAACTGCATTTGATTAAATTCATAGATCAATTCAGTGAAAACAAATACAAATCAACTTAGGAAAAGTGGATAACTTTAATATGTTGAACTCTCCTATCTATAAATATGGTATATCCTTCTATCTATTCAGAGCTACTAAATGTCTTTTAAGAGTGTTTCATAGTCTATTTTTATGGAGTTTTGTGCCTTTTCTGTCAAGTTTATGCTTAAACTTCTCATTATAAAGGGTATCCATTCATATTATTTTATAATTGATTAATGTTAAGTCCCTTGCTTTATTAATTAATTCATTAAAATTTATTTAGAAATTGAGTTCTTTTAAATTTTACATCATTCAAATCTCTAACATACACAAAATGTACAGAAGTGAATAATAAATCTCCACATGCCCATTACTCAGATGCAACAATTATCACTTCATCACTAATCTTATTTCCTCTGAAACCTAATCTACTTCCTTATTCCTATATTATATTAAAGCAACTCCAAAAAAGATTATATCATCTAATCCTTAGGTATGTCCGTATATATTCCTAAAAGATAAATACTCAAAAACATAGCTTCAATGCCATCGTCCCACCTAAAAATCTTTAAAAATCACCTATTATAAAACATCCAGTCAGTGATTGAATTTTCCCAGTTGTCTCATCAATTTTTTCAAGGTTTGTTTATTTCAATCAGTATAGAAATGATGTCTACACATTGGAATTGAGATTGATTTGTTTCTTTTAATCTATGTATTTCCTTTCCATTCCCTCTATTTTTCTCTTGTAGTTTATTTCTTGAGGAAACTGGATCATTTATCCTGTATAGTTTCTCATCTTTCTGTTGACTGCATCAGTGTAGTACTGGTTTATGTTTTACTTTCCTCTGAATTTACTGTAAATTAATACATAGAACAAGAAGCTTCATCATACTCAGATGTGATTTTTTTTTTTTTTTTGCAATAATGCTTCCAAAGTGCTACAGTGAATTTTTATGCTCGTAATAACTTCGTATAGCATACATTATACGAAGTTATACGATACAATGATAGGGAAGTGAGGGGATAGGAAATGAGGAAACTGAGAAGGGCGGGGCCAGATTTTTAAATTTTTTTTTTTTTTTTTTTTTTTTTTTTTGCAAAAATGGTTCCAAAGGGCTTCAGTTAATTTTTTGGGGGGGGGGGGGGCATAAGATGATTGTGTCTGTTTTAAATCCATTATTTCACCAAGGTTTGAAAATTGATGATATTCTAATTTTATCACTTTTCCAATTATTAGCTAGAATTCTATAAACAGAACATTTTCTTTATAATCTACTTGATCACCCTGAAATAAAATTCATACAATAAAGGCAGAATAAATGTTTGATTCTTTCCATTTACTTAGTAGCTTCCAAAATTATCTGTTAGATTTTTAGCATGCTCCAAAGGTGACCAATGAGTTTTTATTTTTGTTATCATTAAAAACTCATAACTTAAACATATTTGATGTATTTAAATCCTTTGCAAATTCATCCATTTTTGAGGGGTAATGATGTACTCTTCAAGTTGACTTTTTTTTATTTGACCCTAATAGTGTTGATAGCTTCCTTGCTTCCTGCTCATTTCTGTTCCTTATCTTTTATATTACTTGCCAAATCAAGGACCAGGCATATCTCTAAGAAGCTTAGGTTCCTTTACTATAAAAGAGTATGTTGAGACCACAATCTGGATACCTGAAGTGCTATTTGTTCTTGGTTTTTTATTGTGTCTAGACCTTTTCTTGTTGCAGAGCTAGGAAATGTTTTTGGCTAAGATAGATCATTCATGCACACCAATAATTCTAATTCCAATTTAGGACAGAAGAGTTTTTTGTTAATTTCATCAAACTTATATGTGCATCTCCTCTCTCTCATGAAAGACATATAGACTCTCAATGGCACCAATATAATTATTAATTTGCTTTATCAAACAACACATACATGAGTGTTTCAGAATAATGTAAAAAATGTTCAGACAACACAACAAAATGAGAAAAACAATCCAGGCTCTGAAGGAGGAATTTTACAAAGAGATAGATAACTTAAATAAGAATGTAGCAGAACTCTTGAAACTGAAGGATTCATTCAATGAAACAAAACATACAACCAAGAGCTTAAGCAACAGACTAGAGCAGGTGGAAGAAAGGATTTCTGATCTCGAAGACAGGTTTTTTGAAATAACCAGGGTGGACAAAAAAAGAAAAGGAAAAGTAAAAAGAATTTTAAAAAATGGCAAAATCTATGAGAGCAATCAGACAAATTTAAGCATACAACCATCTGAATTACTGGCATCCTGGAAGAGGAGGAGAAAGGAAAAGGCATTGAAAATCTATTCAATGAAGTAATAGCAGAAAAATTCCCAGGTATTTGGAGAGATATGGACTTCCTGATCCAAGGGGCTTAAAGATCCCTGAATAGATTAAATCCAGAAAAGATCCTCTCTCAGACACATTGTAGTCAAACTGTCAAAAGTCTAAGACAAAGAGAAAATCCTAAAAGCAGCAAGAAAAAGCTCAAGTCATCTACAAGGGAGTTCCCACCAGACTCACAACAGATTTCACATTAGAAATCTTGCAGGCCAGGAGAGAATGGGATGATATATTCAAAGTTCTAAGAAGAAAAATAAAAGTCCACCAAGAATACTATACCCAGAAATGGTATCCTTAAAAATAAAGGAAAAATAGTGTATTTCTCATGTGAACAAAAACTATGAGAGTTCACCACCATATGCCCAGCCTTACAAGAAATCCTCAAGGGACTGGTATATCTGGAATCCAAAAACCTGTGATCAGAATAACAGTAAAACATTATTACCAACACTTACATTTATTTTTCATTTTGTTTTGATGTTTGTAGATTACCTTTTAAAATTATTTCTTTATAATTGGGCAAAATATTTACATGGTTCCAAGGCCAAATCTACAAAAGAAGTCTAGCCACACCTGCCATGTCTAATTTCTCTCTTTTCCTCTTATAAATATTTAGATAAGTAATTTAAGAGACAAGATAGAATTGGTAAATAAAGGCAAAAATCTTAGACTCAGGGGTGAAGGTTTAATCTTTGTAGGAAAATTGTGGACCAAGAATTGGAAATATTTAGATTAGTAAGTTAGAGGAGAAAGTGAAATAATTTTATATATTTCATTGAACTGGCCAAAAGATAATAATGATGAAACTTTTTTTAATGAGCATGAGAAAAGAGTGTACAAGAGGGAGTGGTCATCAATGCAAAGTCAGCAGAAAGTCTTGGTAAAATTTGGCAGAGGTAAAGTTATTTGATTTCTCAGTAATGAAGCACTTTTCATTTACTTCAGAGAGATAAGCTTCTTTGAAAAAGCAGAGTTTCAAAGAGTAATAAGGGATTGAGAGCAAAGGTAATGGTGAAAGACAGCATAAAAACCTTGTGATGCTGGATATTGGAAAAGTAGGAACAGGAAACATACAAGGCTTTTTCTAGCTTGAGAAAAGCAATCAAATGCGTATTCTTTACTTTCCTTAGGAAAATAAAGTCAAAGAAGTTATCAGAAGGAGAGACTACCAAGGGAAGATATAAATGCTGGAACAAATCTCTTAAGAGTCAGGCAAAGATTAATTCAAAGACAAAGAACAGCCAACGATTCAGTGTCCAGGTACAGAGACTAGGCCTCTAAGTGAAAATTATGGGAAACTTAGCTTATTCCAAGGAAGTATATAAAAAATTCAGATATGTGCTCTTTCCATACCAAAGTTGAATACCTCCACAGAGGCTGATACTATTTCCTACTCAGTGATATGCCTGGAAACAAACAAAAATCCCATGTCAGGTTTATTCCCCTGATTGGGGACTTCCTCAGGAAAAAAAAATCCAGTTCATTACTAATTTCTACTGAGTAGACTCTCTGTTTGACCCCTAATCTACTGGAGACTGGCTGCACCTGATTCTTTTGGAAGCCTTCAGGTTAGCTCAAATTGCCATGCTCATATTTTTGTTGTTCTTGGTCACTGCCCAGGTTGTAAAATACTTGGGTCATCCAAACTCTTATTCCCACATTGCTCCATATTGGCCTAACTTGTCTATACTGTCATATTTCTTCATTCTCTGAAACATTCCCACTGTGTCCTCTGGGAACTCCTATTTCATAGTAAACTGTCCTATATTCTCAACCTCTTTATCAAATTTTCCTCCCACTTCATAGCTCTAATCTGTATTCACCACTGCTATTTCTAAACTATCATTCTATTTCTGTTCCCAACAACTGTTCTTTTGAGGATATGCTGAACCACTGAATCTGTCCTTTATTTACATCTCATTTTGTGCCAGTTTCTCAGCTTGGTTTGTCCGTTAGTTGACAGAGTCAGGAGGAAAATAATGGACATATGGCAGCTAAGTTGTTGAGGAAGACCATGGAGTACTACTTTGGAGACCGAATTAGATCAGACATGGGAAAGGTGGATTGAGGGGACAGGGAGAATTTGTGAGTCACATCAACTCCTTAAATAATAGATATGGTCTGTGGTATGTTGAATGGGCTCATACCAGTTCACAAGAACCAGTTGTTAAATTTTCAGAAATTTTGCAAGCCACTAGACATCACATCAGTAGCTCTGGAAACATTATAAATCAAGTCCTATTCCCCTTTACCCCTTCTAGAGCTAATTGTCAAATATTTAGCAGCATACCACTGAGTGGTAGGGTGGAGATGAAATGAAATACTGAGAGGATATAAGGTCCTAAGAATTGAAAACAAATTTCACCTAATTCACAATTATATCTAGGACCAATATCACCTCAAAAGCTAAAGGCCAAGAAATAAAAATAAGGTAGATTTAAACAGTAGATCCAAGCACAAATGGCAAGGTTAAAGACAGATTCTACAGAAAAAAGAATGATGAGAAAATATCATTCTTTTAGCATAACAATATGATTCACCATTATTAATGATACTAATGAGGCTAAAGTACAACTGTAAGGAAATGAATGGAAATGGTAATGGCCTGTTTTCTTATATCACTAGACACTCCTATGTTGAACTCAGTATGCAGCATTTGCTTATTATATGCTTAATTAGGCTACTGGATACATACAGCTTTCATTTTTAAAACTTAAAAACTGGCCAAGAACCTAGAAATCAACAAGAATAATGAGAATATAGAGTATATATGGCTCTTTAAAGCATCTATACGGTGATAATAAAAACGCTGGCATTTGTATCCTATCTCCCCTTATCCACTGAATATTATTGTACAAGTCATATAACCTCTTTGAACTCATTTCCTAAGCTATAATATGGCAATAGAGATACTTATCTCTTAGAGTAGTTGTGAAAATTACTCAATATAATGCAGTTTTAAGTTCTGAGCCTAGTGCCTTGCTCATAATAGATACCAAAATATTTAGTTCCCATTTCTTCTCTACCCCCGAAGTGTTTTCTTTTCCATGATGTAAGGCTAAAATGCATATTGTTGAGAAGATGAAAACGTGAAGCCAGAAGACCTAAGTGTATGAGGGAGTTTACCAGCACTTCTCATTTATTACACCATCAGAATGCTCTAATTCTAGTGTGGCAAACTTTCTGTAAAGAGCCAGAAAATAAATATTTTAGGCTTTGCAGTCCATGTAGCCTCCGTTGGAACTACTGAACTCTGATGTTTTAGCACAAAAGCAGCCATAGATAATAGGGAAACAAATGGACATGGTTGTGTTCCCATAAAACTTTATGTACGGATACCTAAATTTAGATTATGTTAAGTGAAATAAACCAGGCACAGAAAGAGAAATTCCACATGACCTAACTAATAAGTGGGAGCTAAAAAAATAAACAAATAAGTGAAAAAGAAAGAAAGAAAGATATAATAATCACTATAATACAATGAACTTTCAAAAAGAGAGAACAGAACTGAGGTTACCAGAGGTGGGAAAGGAGGATGGCGGGAGGGGTAAGGGAGGAATTGATAAAGGGACCCAAAATATGATTACACTGTATAATGGTGAATATGCTAATTATCTTGATTGGAGCATCACATATTGAGCACAGGTATTGATATTCAACTCTGTACCCCACAGATATGTACAATCAACTATTACAATAAAAAATTAAATACTTTTTATATGTCATGAAATATTATTCTCTTAATATTTTTTGACCAATTAAAATCTATAAATCATTCTTAGCTCATGGCACATACAAAAACATGCGGAAGGTTGGATTTTGCCTGTGGGCTCTAGTTTTCTTACCCTTGCTCTCATCTTGTATTTCAGGAATAAAGTAGGATAGACCAGTTGTTTTGAAACATATTTTTAAACTGTGGACTCCTTTGTTTGAAGAAAACCTTACATGACAATTCTCTTACCAGAATTTCTATGAGTGAAATGAGGATGGTGGTCTTCCTCAAGTATCTACCCTCCCAGCAACAAACACATTCAGTTTCCCGAAGGGATTTTATGATATGTTTTTTAGAAGCCATGCGATGAAACATCAAAAAGAAACACTGACAATTTTGGAATATTTCACCCCTTTACGGTAAACAAGAGCCAAATATGAAAAAGGGAGCAGTAATTGAAAGAATCTTCCAAAGGCTACACATCCTTCAAGTTTTTTCTCACATCAGACCTCTTATTTATACTTTCAGACACTTGTCTCTCAACTTGACATTCCTCTCATCTGGGTTGAGTGTCTGTACAACTTGAACACTGCAGATTTAAATGATCTCTCTTGTCTGCACAATGGATTGACCCTCTCTCTCCTTTCTTGGCTTTACTTGTTTCTGCTATTGGGGTTTGGCCTGTGCTTAGGTCCTGGGCACATGGCACATCCAGCTCTCAGTCACCCTGCTATCCCAGATCCCTCACCACAACAGTCGGATCCAAGTTATGACAAACGATCTCTAGCCTTATCAATTAAGTGGGGGAGAAAATCCATCAAAGTAAAAGCTCCTACAGACATCCATGGAAGGCTATTAAATGTCAGATTACATTAATAAAGGATGTGAAAAAGGAAACATCTAGTCAGGTCTGCCATTTGCCAAGTGCTGTGCTAATCATTCATTCTAGAATTAAAATTTGGTAAGTATTTTTATGAATAGTGTAAAGTGCAATCTAATCTTAAGAAGGAAGGTAAAATGAGTGGTTTTTCTAAGCCCTTCCCTTTTAGGTAAATTGTTATGAGTACCTTACTCCATGGAGCTCTGTAGACACATTTTCTAGGAAGAGAAAGATAACCAGAGATGAAATGTATCCAAGAAAATTTATCGTGAAAAGCCAGTAAAGGCTGCCACTGGCATCTGGGAAAACCAGGCCACTTTTGGTACTAAAACAGATATAAACATTGAAAAGAAAAACACAAATATGTAACAAAGGTTATCCTCTATCACCAACGCTAGGTAATAGATGAAGAGACCTTCCTATGCATATAATCTAAATTTCATGGATGGGAGCCTAGTATAATGGGGCAACTCAAGATGCTATCTTCTGGTTTGAAAACAAACCAACAAACAAAAAGCAAAACAAACAAAACCCAATGTCTTGATTTGTAATTCCAGAGTGGTCATGCTATAACATATGCATAATATCAGATACTGTGTTTCAAGTGAAACAAAATGACTGAGCAATTATACAGAGACCCGATTTTAGCTCCTGTATAAATTCAAAAAAATTTTCCAAGGCAATATTTAAGCCAGTGCTTCCAATATCTTTAATTATCATCTACCTGTGGATACTGAAAAAAATTACATACAAAATGAGACCTGATACAAACCAAACAACGTGCATTATTAATTAACCACCATGTGTTTACTTTCCCAGGACTTCTGGATCTACTTTCCAACTTGTTCTACCCTGCTTTATGCTCTGGGGACAAACATTTAACGACTGCGTCAAATTAGTTTCCTTGTCCTCTGACTTCCAATTAGGTGCAACCAATGGAAAGAACTTACTATAGAACAGCAAGAAGGAATGTGAGGTGAAGGTATTTATTTCCCTGGCTCCTTCCCTGTCTGACAAAAGTTAACAAGGGCTCCATTTCTCTCGTGAAGGTTACTCCTTCTTCATGCCAGTACATATTCCCTCCTCCTGTATCTTCAGGCCCAGCTGTGGTAATGCTGTTGCTAGTTTTGAGGGACTTTATTGTGCCTTATTAGTTTCCCTTAACCTTGCTCACACGATTGCAAGTAGTTCCTTCATTAAGCTTTCCTCAGTTCTTCCACTAGAGCACACAGTCTATTTCCTGTGCTGACCCTGAGTGATAACACCTTATTTTTTCACTCTTACTTATTATTGGACGAAGAGTTTTATACATTGTTTTTCAACCAACATTGTGTGTTGATATCCTTTACTGTTCACATGTTGCTGCCTGTACTAGGGAGTGAAAAGCGATGAAAAATATAAATGAGAACATAAATAGTAAGGAGGAGAATATGCTCAGCTGTGGGGTTTAAGCTCTGTTTAAAAGATATGGGCATGAAGGATGTATACTAGGATACTTCAAAAAGTTCATAGAAAGATTTGTATTTTAATTCTATCTTTCCACGAACTTTTTGAAGTAGCCTCATATGTGTGGTACTCAAAAGCCACCCTAAGAAATTACCGAACAAAGAAACAAGAGCAAACATATTTCAGGAATTTGGCTATAAGTATTATTTTCAAATATTTCTGGAGTATCTCCTTGTTTATTAGCTTGCTTAGAGCCTCCTATGGGCTGTCTGCCCATGGCCTGACATATTCAGGAGAATCACATAGGTGATTGTGCAAGCAGGTTGGTGAGATAAGGATGATCTAGAGAGAGAGGTCATCTAACCTTGAGAAAAAGCTAATCATATTAAGTGATAAAAGGAAGATATAAAAGGATAACTTTTATGCTGCTGGTGAAAGTGTAAATTGGTAGAACCACCTTAGAAAAGAATTTTTATCTAATAAAGTTGAATTCTGACCAAGTTCTTCAACCTAGAAATTACACTGTAGATTTACACTAGGGAAACACTTGCAATTTTCATTAAGAAATATGAGTGAAAATGCTCATACCAATGTTGTTTTTAATATCCAGTGATAGGGAAATGGTCATACCAATGTTGTTTTAAAAAATATCCATTGTTACAGAAACATATAAATCTTGCATATTTATAAAATGGAATATCATACAGCAGTGAAATGATGATGTATGTATATTTCAACATAGACACTTCTCAGAAACAAAGTCTTTGGTAAAAAAGAAAATTACAGAGGAATTACTAAAGTGCAATTCCATTATTTAAGATTCACCATATATGTGCAGTAAATGTATAAAGAAAATTGACAGAATAGTTACACAACATTCACGAGAGTGACCACCTTGGGAGGTTGGTCAGGGAAGGGGATTGTATTGAAGAGCGCCGTACAGGGACTCGTGAGAAACTTCAAATGTTGCATTTCTCAAGCATGTTAGTGAGTTCAAGGGTATTTATATTATCATTACTTGCATATCTTACATGTGTATCATATCCTTTGTATACATGAAATAATTAATGATAAACAGTCAAAAGCAAGACAAAATTATTTGCAGTAAGTCAAGCTTTATTTTTATATGTATGTATGCATGCAACAAGTTCTAAAAGGACTTAAAAGAAAATAATATTCGTTTCATTAGATCATGAGACTATGGTGATTATTTTCTTACATTTTTCAAAATTTTTACAACAATTAGAAATATGTTTTTCTACAAAAACAATATAGAGCCAGTAATATGTATTAAGTAGTTGGAAAAACAGTAATACCTTCAATAAAGTTCTAGAAAAGTTATTGTACTGAATCATCTCATTGATATTAGGATTCACTCAAAAGAGGAAACCCCAAATAAGTTCAGACATGTGGCTAAAAGGCAAAAGAAAGAAGAAAATAACCCCATGATCCAATGAGGATGTCAACCTCCTGCAAGGATTACGTCATAGGAGAAGGATTTCAGGAGACCATTAGGATAAAAAACTGCTTATAAAGCTGCCGAAGGTGACCTTAATTGTCCACTCATGTTCTATTCAGAACCATTATTCGGCTTTCAGTTGCTATGTATAGTAGCTGTGTGATATAATCATGTTTAAAGGGGTGGTGGCTGTTCATTTTCATCTGCAGTCTCTCCTTTAGGCTGTTATTAAGATTTCATGGAGTTTGCAAAACGTCTGTCCCTTGAGACCTTGCAAAATGTGTAGCAAGTACAAAGACTTTTTGATGTTCAATGTCAGGAAGGACGATTTACCTAGCTGTGCTGCAGCCCAGCAGCACCAAGACCTATTATTATGATGATACTTAATAACAAACATGCCAATTATTGGACTTATATTAACTGTCCATATAAGTGAAATATGCACAATTATATTTATTGATATATCAAGAATGGTGTTTCATAACATCACATTTATTGAAATAAATAAGGTAGTGCCAGCATTATTCATTATAACACAATATCTAATATTGATATTTTGATTTGAGTCAGGCAGCATGATTTTATAACCTATGGTCACCCTACCATAACCCTCCCCTTGTGTCTCTCAAAAACTAAATAAACTAGGAAGGAAGTCCATGGTTAACTTGACTCTTCTTTTCCATGAGCACAATCTAGTCTTATCTTTCTCTAATCTTTTATATCACTTATTATTTCTAATAAAGATTCTAATATGTGAGAATTCCAGTCATCAGTGTTTTTCTGATAATTTTAGGTACAATATATTTTTAAAAAATCTGGTCCCTTAACTAAAACTCTGCTAAATATTCTGCCTATATATCATAGCATGAGACAATGTGAAACATGTCAGGAAAATTACTTGTGGACTTCATGTAAATTATTTTGAACAGGGCACCAAAAAGCATTATAATGGACTGCATATATGGTTTCACAAAATTATAGAATATTTGGTTTAGAAATGGTCTTAAAGATCAACAAGTACAATCATTTCACCCACTGCTTGAATCCTTTTGAAAACATCTCCATCTATTAGTCTCTATGTCATCTGTGAACTGTTCCAGGAGAGAATAATAGAAGACTTCTGGAGGCAACCCATTTGAAATAGGAGTTACTAATTTACATATGCATTTGTATGTACAAAATATGACTCCAAACATGTTTATTTCTTCGTGTTTTAAACTCAGTATGGCATATGAGTTTCCCAGTAACATGTTACTGGGAAAAAATCTTTCCCTGGTTTTCTTACACATTTTTTTAAAACAATTTGACAAATCCTTGAAGATGGCTTTTCTCTTCTTTGGAAAACAAGATAACCACCAGACAATCACAATTAGCTGTTAAAAGAGTTAACAGGCCAATTGTTAAGTTTTCTGTGTCAAATGAAGTTTCATGGCGAATGATTTTTAACAGTCTTTTGCCTCTAGCTATAAAAAGTGCTTGGCAAATCACAGGGAATAAGTATTTTCTTTCCTTAGAATTTTGGCTTGCTGCAATGCCTGCAGTTCACCAGTTAGAGAGGCATGGTTTGGGGGTTTAAAGGCCCCTCAGTTTTCAAGATCCCCTCCACCAATACAGACCCACTATAGATACTGTAAAACCTTAGTGAGGGAGTGACTGGTATTGAGTGAAATGCTCAAGAGGCTTTGGACAAATAACAGGGATCTCAGATGCTAGAATATATACAAAGGGGAAGAGGGTGATTCATTAAAAATAAACTTTACTCCCTGTTCAGCTTTCCCAGGGCTGGACCTTCCAATCTACACTACCTTATGTTTTCTTACCTTTCTGGTTTGTCTTGGAAGTCTTCTTATAGACCTACCTAAGGCCAGGACAAAGAGAGTCAAGCACTTTTATAGAACCAAATGTATGGAAATAAAAACCTTTTTCAGTAATCACATTTCTGCTTAAATCTTGGGAGACGTCTATGTAAAATCTGTAGCCAATCATGAGTAGCTTTAAGGATAAGAGTTCTTTCTTGTTTAGCATTATGCTGGGCACATATTAGGGGCTTTATAAAAGTACTTTAGTGAGAATAGCTGAAGAACATTTCTAATGATAAGACAGTTCCCTAGTGAGTCATTTACCCTGCTACTTCCCAGTTTGAAGAATTTAGTGAGTCACTAAGACCGAATCAATTTCTCTCTATACTTTCACTTTCTAAATTGGCAAAAGAATCTGAAATGAAGAACAGACTTTAAAAGGACTACATTAAAGGAAACAAATAAGCTGTTTATTTTACATTCAGTCTTGAATATTGTAAATAAATTTTTCTTCCAGAAACTAAAAGTCTTATGTCACTTAAGAGTGTGGGATAATCAAAAGCAAAGTGTTTTCAATTACTAAAAATAGGGAGGCAGAGAGAAGAAACCAGAAAAAAGACATACTTGATGAAAAAGTGCTGCATTATCATAATGAAAATATGTAAGCCTTTCAAGGTTATAAAATCTTAAGTGAATTTAAACTTGCAAGCATGAAGAAATAAGTAAAGTAAGTATCAAGTAATCCTATATTGCATTGACCAGAAAGGAACGCACTAATAATCCATTAAAGTGAGTTGGTTTTTGCCTTTGTCATTTTCATACACTGGGATTCCCCAAAAATCAGCACCTAAGACAAAGACCGCCTTGCCTCTGAAGGTTAGGTGCTACAATTGGTCTCTACCATTACAGAACTCCCCTCTTTTCTCCATTGATATTAGGAAGCCTGATTCCATGGTAGCATCTCTTTCTGTCAACCCTGACCTTCAGAGGAC
Organism: Galeopterus variegatus; assembly: GCF_000696425.1. Classification (NCBI taxonomy): domain Eukaryota; kingdom Metazoa; phylum Chordata; class Mammalia; order Dermoptera; family Cynocephalidae; genus Galeopterus; species Galeopterus variegatus. The sequence goes on from NW_007726831.1 coordinate 52,222, forward strand.
ACCATCGAGCCTCTCAAACGTGTCATTGCTTATTGCCAGGACACTTATTGCCTGAGTGAAGGGACTGTCCTATGGGCCTTCTGGAGAACATAGTCAAGTGGTGGGTTCAAGGGTCACACAAAATAAATCCATCCTAACATTCCACCTCCCTGAGCCTTTCTCATTATGCACGTATTCCTTCATCACCACCTCATTTACTACAGGCCATTATTGTGTCAAAACTTCAGAGAGCCATCTCAGAATATATTAAAGCAAAATTCTGGTGTCTTTGCCAATATTTTGAACCCCAAATCACAGGTGAGTAATTAAATATAAATAAAAATAAAAATATAATAAATGCTTTTATACACGTATCATATGCACATAAACATAAGTAGAAATATAAGTATATAAATATATACTTAAGTGAGTAATGACTGTAAAGGTCATTCATTCTTCTGGAGTGGCCAGTTATTCATGGATAAAACATGATCACTTGATTGTTTACAAACTTGTACCACATTGTTTTGGCTACATATTAAAATTAGTTTTACTGAATATTGTTTTGGCATTATTGTCACAACTTACATTTTTGAAAAAGAAACCATATAGAAACATGCCCTTGAAATTATTGTCAGGATGATGTTGAGGACAATGTGTTTCTTATCCTGTAACAACCCCTTCATTAGAACCCTTAAGAGAAATATCTCTTAATGCTCACACCAGGAAAAGATGGGCTTCTCCTGGACCCAACATTTAAAAAAAGTTATAAGACTGTAAATCTTGCAAATAATGCTATCCTTTTTGCTTTGATCACTGAGAAACTCGAAGCTGAATCTGCATTCTACTTCTAGGAATTTAATGGGATTTTATAATAGGCATTTCTGTAAAATAATTGTGTCTTCTGGTTTCATTTTATTAGTACACTCTTATGTGCTCTTCCATTGATCTGTTCAACGATTTATATTTTATTTTTTTATTTATCACATAAGCCATTTGAAGTCCTTATTTATACTAAGATGAACATAGATTCATCTAATTAAAAGCAATTTATGTAGAGAGCTACTGAATATACTACCTTACATTTTAAATTGAATGGCAGATGAGCTTGTTGAAAGTGAATGATACAGCAGAGGTGGCAGAGTATGAACATGCACATGGAGTGTTAAATTTAAACAGCGTTTTTACACTGATGAAGAATAAGTGGATCTGAAGTCATTAATCAATAAAATGTATACTGATTATATATATATAAAAACATCACTGGTAAATTTAGCAATATGGCATTAGACTTGTATTTTACATCCTTTCAAGTCACAATAAAGTCTCAAAAGAAACTAGAAATACTGATTTTACTCTACATGTCTCATTTACTGCCTAGATATGTAGGTCAGGGAATTTATCTTTACTTAAAATAAGTATATCCATTAAGAATACAAATACTGAGTTTGTAGTACGAATTGATTTAATTTGCTACTTGAAACAATTCAATTTAAAACTGTCAAATGCATAATTCTGGCACATAACAGAATTATTTCTTTATTACAACAAAATTAAGCATATTTAAAAGAACCTGTGAAACAAATATTGCAGCAAAATATTATGGGATAAATTACAAATGTGAAATATTATTAGGTGTTGCCTAAAAATAACAAGCTTTATTGAAATACTACCTCACAGGCAATTAGAATACCTTCATGTTTCAGAAACTACAGAAATAAGAATTGAAAAAATGAGGCAAAGAAATATGGTAAAGAAGGATCATGAAGTAAAGGACAGGAAGGCAGAAAACAATGTATATACATTTATCTGAATATTAGAGCTCTGAAAATTTAAAATCCTGTATCGTCTTACAGGATAATGCAAAAATTCTCCAATCTTAGAATGGGAGCATTTGAAAAACTCTCAGTGTTTATCCCACGCTAGGAGTCAACTCCTAGGAGAAATGATGAACTCAGTGTAGCAATTAATCATAGTGATGAGTAAAAAATTAAAGTGGCATCTCTGCGACCAACTCAGGTGAGAGTGGAGAAAGCCCCTTTAGCAGATAGCTGCCTGCCTAGCTAATTAGATTATCTAATGGGGAGGCCAAATATGAACCCATCCTACAGCCTTGTGGTGAAACTGTTTTCTAGCTATTTATATAAATGTAGACTGGACAAAGCCAAAATACAGTAAAAGTGAGGGCACTGGTATCTTTGTGTCTCTGGAGGGAACTTTAGAAGAAAATTATCAGTGAGTCAGATATATAGGTCTATAATCCATGATAGACTAAATAGCAAATTAAGTCTTCTCCTAGATAAGTGTAATTAATTTTAAAATCTTAACCATTTGTAGCAGTTTTGAGGGAATAAATAAATTTATAAAAAGTAATAAGTAATACCTTTTCAAATATATCTTTCATTAGAATTTGGCTGATAGCAGCCATGTAAGCAGCTAATTCATGCAAAGATTTACCAGGCATTCCAGAACAGGTGGGGTGTAGTGGGCAGAGAATGCTGGTAACTAAAGAATCATTTAAAAATTGTTCCATTTTTGGTCACTTTAAGCCTGCTTATAGTAATTATATCAAATATTTTGGAGTATTTACTATGTCCTAAAACATGCTTTCATGTGACATTTGTTCATTAATTATCACAACAACCTTGTGAAGTAGGTACTATTATTATTATCATGTTAAAGATGAGGAAACAATGGTTTAGAGTGGTTAAGTACATGCCCAATGTATACAGCAAGTGGTGGAGTTGGGATCAAAGCATAGGTTTGTCCCAATGGCCCAAACACTTAACCACTTATATGGTTACTTAAGCTTCTGTACTATTCCAAAGGAATAAGACATGATTTACAATTTTATGCATGGTGAGGCATCCTTTTACCTAGTTTCCAGGATAACATCTCCTATATCTCTTCCTTCCTCCTCTCTCATCCTTGAACTTAAAAACTCAGTTTTAGATCAGAAAATGGCCCTAGAGACTATCTTGTCTGGTCTTCTCACTATTTTGAAGTGATAAAACCAGGGCCAAAAGAATTTAAATGATTTTGGTTGGTAGGGGTCCCTAATGTCTAAACTCCTTATTTAGTGCTTGATCCCATTATGTCACAGTACCTTCCACCTCTGCCCCATTTTTTTCTAGGAACCTAATGCAGGAAAGGTATCATAAAAGTAATTTCTTTAGTCTCAGTGTAGGGACCTCTATCACTGATATTTGGACTTCTCTCATGTTATCATGGATACACTGCAAGAGGCTTTACCAAGCTTCTCTATTGCAACCATAGGCTAACTGTGACACTGGACACGAACAGTTCTGAAAACTAATCTCAATATTCTATTTGAAATAAAAGGAAGAATGCAAACACATGAATGTGTCAAACTGGGGGGTTTAACCTGAAGAAAAAATAAGAATCCAAACAGAAATTTAAAAAGCAAGGAGAAACACAAGAAATATGAAGAAAATATCAGCTACATAAATTAGATTAGCACTGGACCCCCCTTTTCATATCCAGGTTTCACATTTCTGATCCATCAGACAGTTTTCCTGTCTCCATTTCCTTCTGCCTCTCTGCATCTCTTCTTTCCAGCACCACTTGGGAAAATAATTTATAAACTGATTACTAATTACCAGAAGATTAACTAAAAAGAGCAGTTATACACACACACACACACACACACACACACGCAAATAAACTTGTGCCTTTACACTATATAAGAAGTCAGGTTAACAATTATTTAGGTGAGCCCAGCCAATGAGACCCAAGTGGCAGCAGTATGATCTGCCCCTCCCCCCGGGACCTGGAGGGAAATGCCAGGTCACTGTGGCATGGCCCACTGAGAGGTGAGTTGTGCAGCTTATTCTAAGGTCACAGATTCTGGAACAGGACCCAAGGTGGTGTAATAGCCACTACCACACCTACTCTCAAACAAGGACCTTACAACACTACAGTAGCAGCCAAAGCCACTCTACAGGTAACCTACAGCTCACTCAACTACAGTGATAAAAGAGTCACCAGTAAAGCCTGCAAATAAAGGAAGAAATATTGATCCTCATAGCCAACATCAGTGTAAGAGAAAAAGCAAACCCTTTACCAAATGACTAAATGTCAATGAAAAAATACTGCAACTACAAATAAACAAGAAGATATGACACCACAAAAGGAATACAGTAATGCTCAAATTTCAGACTCCATGGAACAGGGAATCCTTGAAATGTCTGAAAAAGAATTCAGAGCAATGCTCTTAAGAAAACTTGAAGAAATAAAAGAAGACTCAATTAGAGAACACAATAAAACAAGAAAAAATATCCAGAATAAGAAGGAAGAAATTTACAAAGAGATTAATACCTTAAAAAAGAGTGTAGCAGAACTCCTAGAAATCAAAGATACACTTGATGAAATAAAAAACACAACAGAGAGCTTGAGCAGCAGGCTAGAGCAAGCAGAAGAAAGAATTTCAGATCTCAAAGGGGGTCTATTCAAAATAACCCAGACAGACCAAAAAAAAAAATGAAAAAAGAATTAAAAATAATGAGGAAGATCTAAGAGAGATAGCAGACAACCTCAAGCGCTCTAATAGCTGAATTGTTGGTATTCCAGAGGGGAGGAGAAAGGAAACGGTACTAAAAAGCTATTCAAGGAAATAACAACAGAAAACTTCCCAAGTGTATGGAGAGATGCAGATCTTCAGATCCAGGAAGCACAAAGGTCCCCAAACAGAGTCAATACAAAAAGATCCTCTCCAAGACACATTATAGTCAAATTTGCAAAGCTCAAAGAGAGAGAATATTCAAAGCAATGAGAGAAAAGCATCAATTCACCTACAAGGGAACTGCCACCAGACTAACAGCAGAATTCTCAACTGAAACCTTACAGGCCAGAAGAAAGTGGAATATTATATTCAAAAGAGTAAAAGAAAAAAAAATTGCCAGCCAAGAATTCTCGAACTACCAAGGCTCTCCTTCAAAAATGAGCGAGAAATAGTGTATTTCCCAGACAAACGAAAGTTGTGGGAGTCCACCACCACACAACAAGCCCTGCAAGAAATTCTCAAGGGAATCCTGCATCTAGAATTTGAATAATGATGACCTCTATCACAAACACACAAGAAAGAGCAAAAACTGCGGGGGCGCCTCCCACTCATAAGATTAAAGCCTGATAAAGATCTTTTAATGAAACACGGTGTTTGCAGGGCCTCATCGTGGGAGAAGATGCCAGCGTTCTACCTTGATTTTCTGGAGCTCTGTGTGCTTGTTATGCTTTATTATATTTTATTCTTTGCTGCCTCATAACTATTGCTCTGGGAGACTTGGAAGTAGGATTCAAAATTATACTAAAACTCTGAGCCTTTATAGAAATCAAAATTTAAAAGTTTATTCTTGCTATATTAATTTTTGTGATGCAGTTCCAGTGATGATTATATGGGACCAGTGGGTTGTAACGTTCTTGCTCAAAGGAAAGGACATTGTAATTGTCTTTTCTGGGAATAAACTGTAATCCTATTTTTCTTAAAACATATGTCACTTACAAAGAGATATTATGATATTGTTCATTGATTATTTTATGATTATGTAGCAAATAAGAAAGAAAAGTATAAAAGTCTGATGCTTGCTTCAATAAATTGTCAGCATTCAGCAGATCCCTTGAGTCTGTGTGTTTGTTGTCCCAGCATTCAACAGATCCTTTGGGTCTGTATGTTTGCTATCCGCTCCTCCCTTTTGGGGGATCCCTTACCAGTGGGGACCTTTACAATCTCTGTGCTGGGGCTGGTCCCTGGCAGAAAACAACTGTTAAAACAAATCTGCAAATGAGAAAGAGAAAGAAGCTAAATCATGGCACATTAAATCTCCAAATAACATTGAAGATGAGAAATACACAGGGAAGAAATGATCAAAATATATCTAAATCATCAAAAGAAAAAGCAATTAAATGACAGGAAAAAACAATACTTGTCAGTAATTACCCTTTATGTGAATGGATTAAACTCTGCATTCAAGACACACACTGAATAATTGGATTAAAAAGCTAGACCCAAATATATGCTGTCTCCAAGAGACCCACCTCACCTGCAGAGACACACAGATACTAAAAGTGAAGAGAAGGAAAAAGTTATACCATTCAAATGGAAACCAAAAATGAGCAGGAGTAGCTATTTTCATATCAGACAAAATAGACTTTAAACTGAAAAACATAAAAAGAGACAAAGAAGGCCACTATATGATAATAAAAGCATCTATCCAGCTAGAAGGCATAACAATCATAAATGTAAATGCACCCAATACTGGAGCACCCATATATATAAAGCAAATACTCTTAGACCTAAAGAAAGAAATGGGCACTAATACATTAATAGGGGGTGATCTGAAGACTCCTCTCTCAGTATGGGACAGAACTTTCAGGCAACAAATCAACAAAGAGACACAGGATTTAATCTACACTTTAGACCAACTGGACCTGGCAGATATATACAGAACATTTCACCGAACAGCTAAAGAATACACTTTCTACTCATCAGCTCATGGAACATTCTCCAAGATAGACCACATATTAGGCCACAAATTTAATCTCAGCAAATTTTTAAAAATTGAAATCATTCCAAGTATCTTTTCAGACTACAATGGACTAAAACTGGAAATTAATAATAAGCAAAACTCTGGAAACTATACAAATACATGGAAAGTAACAATAGGCTCCTGAATGACCTATTGGTCCAAGAAAAAAAAATTAAACATGAAATCAAAAAATTTCTTGAAACCAATGAAAATCAAAATGCATCATATCAAAATCTGTGGGACACTGCGAAAGCAGTACTAAGAGGCAAATTTAGTTCAATAAATGCCTACATCAAAAGAATGGAAACACTTCAAATAAATGACCTAACACTAAACCTCAAAGAACTTGAAAAGCAACAACATTCCAAACCTAAAGGTAGTAGATGGAAAGAAATAATTAAGATCAGAGCAGTACTAAATGAAATAGAGACCGGGGAAACAATAGACAATATCAAAGAAAGAAAAAAGCTGTTTTTTCAAAAAGATAAATAAAATAGACCTTTAGATAGGTTAACAAAAAAAAAAAAAAAGAGGAGAGAAGATCCAAATAACAAAAATCAGAAATGAAAAGGGAGACATTACAACCAATACCACAAATATGAAGAATCTTTAGAGACTATTATAAACAATTGTATGACAACAAATATGTAAATCTGAAAGATATGGATAAGTTTCTAGAAACATACAAACTAACAAGACTGAACCAAGAAGAGATAGAAAACCTAAACAGACCAATAACAAGCAATAAGATTAAAGCAGTGATCAGCAATCTTCCAACAAAGAAAAGTCCAGGTCCGGATGGCTTTACAGCTGAATTCTATCAAATTTTCAAAGAGGAGTTAATACCAATTCTCCTCAAAATATTCCAAAAAATTGAAACAGAAGCTGCTTTCCCAAACTCATTCTCTGAGGCCAACATAACTCTAATAAGGCAACCAGATAAAGACACAATGAAAAAGGAAATTACAGGCCAATTTCCTTGGTGAACATAGATGCAAAACTCCTCAAGAAAATATTAGCAAGCAGAATACAGCAACACATTAAAAAAATCATATGCCATGATCAAGTGAGATTCATCCCAGGGATGCAAGGATATTTCCACATGCAAAAGTCAATAAATGTGATACATCACATCAACAAACTCAAGGACAAAGACCATATGATTATCTCAATTGATGCTGAAAAAGCCTTTGACAAAATTCAGCATCCCTTCATGATAAAGACTCTCAACAAATTAGGTATAGAAGGAAAGTATCTCAACACAATAAAAGCCATTCATGACAAGCCCACAGTCAGTATCATTCTGAATGGGGAAAAACTAAGGGCCTTTCCCTTAAGAACAGGAACGAGACAAGGATGCCCACTCTCACCACTTCTATTTAACATAGTACTGGAGGTACTAGCCAGAGCAATCAGGCAAGAAAAAGAAATAAAGGGAATCCAGATTGGAAAAGATTAAGTCAAACTTGCGCTATTTGCAGATGACATGATACTACATATAGAAAAACCTAAAGACTGTATCAAAAAAATCCTAGAGCTGGTTAATAACTTCAGTAACGTTGCAAGATACAAAATAAATGACCCCAAATCAGTTGCATTTATATACTCAAATAATGACTTAACAGAAAGAGAAATAAAGAAAGCAAGCCCTTTTAAAATGGTTGTGAAAAAAAAAAAAATACCTGGGGATCAATTGAATCCAGAATGTAAAAGATCACTACAATGAGAACTATAAACCACTTCTGAAAGAAATTAAAGAGGACATAAAAAGATGGAAAGATATTCTATGCTCTTGGATTGGCAGATTTAACATGATGAAAATGTCTATACTACCCAAAGTGATCTACAGATTCAATGCGATCCCCATCAAAATACTTTTCTTTTTTTTTTTTTTTTTTTTTTTTTTTGTCCTTTTTGAGACCGGCTGCACCACACTCAGCCAGTGACCACTGTGAGCGAACCGGTCATCCCTATATAGGATCCGAACCCGTGGCAGGAGCACTGCTGCACTCCCAGCACCTCACTCTCCCAAGTGCGCCACGGGCTCGGCCCCCCATCAAAATACTAATGATATTCTTCACAGGAATGGAAAAAACAATCTTACCTTTCATATGGAACAAAAAAAGACCCCAAATAGACAATGTAATCCTGAGCAAAAAAATAAAGCCAGAGGCATTACACTACCTGACATCAAATTAGACTACAAAGCTATTGTAACCAAAACAGCATGGTACTGGTTTAAAAATGGACATTCAGACCAGTGGAGCAGAATTGAGAACATGGAAATCACCCCTCAGGCTTACATCTATCTGATATTAGAAAAAGGCAACAAAATCTACATTGGGGAAAAGACTGCATCTTCTACAAATGGTGCTGGGAAAACTGGTTATCCATATGCAGAAGAATGAAAATAGATATGCACCTCTCACTGTACACTAAAATGAACTCAAAATGGATTCAAGACTTAAGTATAAGACCTGAAACTGTAAAATTACTAGGGAAAATAAAGGTGAAACACTTCAGCAACTAGATCTGTGCACAGACTTTATGAATATGAGCTCAAAGGTACAAGCAGTAAAATAAAAAGGAAATGAATTGGTACCATATCAAACTAAAAAGCTTCTGCACAGCAAAGGAAACAATCAGCAGAGTGAAATGACAACCTACAGAGTGGGAGAAAATTTTTGCTAACTATGCATCTGATAAGGGATTAATACCCGTAATATACAAAGAATTCAATCAATTATACAGCAAAAACACAAATAATGCAATTTAAAAATGGGCAAAGGGGCTGGATAGACATTTTTCAAAGGCAGACATACAAATGGCCAACAGGTACATGACAAAATGCTCATCATCACGAGTCATCAGGGAAATGCAAATTAAAGCTACATTGAGATACCACCTCACCCCAGTTAGACGGGCTATAATAAAAAAGATAATGAATAACAAATGCTGGTGAGGGTGTGAAGAGAAGGGAACACTCCTACTCTGTTGCTGGGACTGTAAATTCGTACAACCACTATGGAAAACAGTATGGAGGTTTCTCAAACAAGTACAGATAGATCTTCCATAAGATCCAGCAATCCCACTTCTGGGTATGTACCCAGTAGAATGGAAATCATCATGTCGAAGGGATACCTGCACTCCCATGTTCATTGCAGCTCTGTTTACAATAGCCAAGACATGGATCCAACCTAAATGTCCATCGATGGATGATTGTATGAGGAAAATCTGGTATATATACACTATGGAATACTACTCAGCTATAAAAATGGATGAAATTCTCCCATTTGCAACAATATGGATGAACCTGGAGAAACTTAAGTTGAATGAAATAAGCAAAGCACAGAGGGATAAATGCCTCATGTGCTCACTCATGTGGGAGCTAAGAGAGGAAGAAGGAAGAAAAGAAAGACCACAGTGGTGTGTTGGACTTGCAGAAGGAGAGAGCATTCTTTGGACTACAAAATGGAGTGGGAGGGAAAAGGGGAGGAGTAGGGAGGTTGGGGCTAATTGGGTGGGGGATACGGGGTACAAGTGCTTTTTGTTGTAATGGTTATGCTGGCAGCATGAATCTGGCCTTCCCGTCTTGGGCCTGCGGGGTGATGATTAGCCTTGTATCTCATGAATATTCATAACCAATGAATGAAGAAACAATTATTTGGACACATTATAGGCCTATTATTGAACCACATAATCTTTTTTTTTTTTGTCTTTTATCTTTTTCAGTGCCCGGCAACAGATCGCAACCCTCAGTGTTGCCCCTGCACCGGACCGGGGACCGGCAATGGGATTGCAACCCTCGGTGTCGCTCCCGTGCCTCGCTCAGCCAGTGAGCGGGAACCGGTCTGTATGTGGGATCCGAACCCTCGGGCGGGAGCGCCGCCGCGCTTCTCAGGCGGCGCACTATCCAGTGCGCCACCGGGCCGGCCCGAACCACATAATCTTTCTTGCAGTGTTTCTCAGGGTGCTACTGACATTTTGAGTGAAACCGTTATTCCTTGGATAGACTATACCCCCATGATTCTTAACACCTCTGCCTTCCATCACCAAATCCCAGTAGTTGCACTTAATCATTGTGACAACCAGAAAACACCCTTAGACATTTTTTAATCCCCCCTCTGGGGTGGGGTGATACTTCTGCAATTCAGAAATACTGGGACTGAAACAATACTCTAGGTCCAACTCAGAGGAATTATTAACAATGTAGATTTATATACTTTATTCAAGACCTATTTATTGAGTGTCTGTCATGTATACAGCCCTATACTAGCTTCTGGGAAATGTATTGGTGAGTTCAAACAGGTAAGGATTTTGCAATAATGGGGCATGCAATCTGGTGTGAGAGATAGATATTGATTAAATCTCTCTCTCTCTCTCTCTCTCTCTCTCTCTCTCTCTCTCTCTCACACACACACACACACACAAATTTCGAGCTTTGATAAAAGCTACAAAGAGACACATGGTGATATTAGGGCCTCTAATAGGAGGATATGTTTAGTCAGATTACTTAAGGAAGGTTCCCTGAGGAACATGCTTGAGCTGAGGTCTGAAGCATAAGTAGGGGTTTACCTGGTGATAACAAAAGGCAATACCATTCTTGGTAGAGGGAAAAGCACGTGCAAAGCTGCATTGATGAGACAGAGCATGGCAAATATGAGAGATGGACATGAAGCTAGTGTGGATAGACCTGAACGAATGAGGGGAAGTTTCCTATGAGATGAGGCTGTAAAGGTTAAAAAAAAAAAAAGAGGGCAATTCATGTAAGGCCTTGTAACTTTATGTCAATAAGTAGAATCTTCAGATATAACTGACCAACTGAAATTTGGTAGAAGGTGGAAGAAAAAGGTGGATCACACGAAACATAAATATTCCGGCAGGTGCTGTTCCATCAAGCTTGTGATCAAATTAACTCTCATCTGAATGGAGATAAAGCTAGTGCAGATAAAAATGTCTTCAGTGTGTTATAATTGTGTGGATTTTACTTACTCAACAAATTCGGTTCCATGCAAGGTTCTATGGAATTTGTAATATATAAGAGCAGATATCTGTCAGGGAATGTTGGGGGGAATCTAGAGATAATCTGGAAAGGTCAAATGTTTCAGGAGAACGAGCACTGAAGTTGAAGCACCAGGAATTGGGTCTTGCTCCCAAACTTTCTTGCCTCATGGAAAATCCTCCAGCCCCTGATTAGGGTTTTCATCAGTAAAATGAGGACAACAATACCCCAGGGTTCTGAGTAGGGTTAACTGAAATATCCTGAGGAAAAGTGTCTAACGTGATATTTGGTACATTTCAGGTGGAAAATTGACGCTTTTTAACAAAACAAAGTTTCTTCGGCTGTAAAGTAAAGGCTATAATAACTGCCCTGACACTTCAAATGTGTTTACATGAGGCCAAATGGGTAAAGCTGATAAAGAAGTGCAGGTTGTTATTATCATCCATAAAGGAATGCAGCATGAATATCACTTAGAATTTATCATCCCTTTTTCTGTCATGGAGGCAAACCACTCTGGGTATACCCCTTTCCTCTTAGCCCTCAGAAAAGTCATGGGTGGTGGGAAGAAGAAATGGTGGTCTACAATTTTTTCGACCTGATGAAATAACCATTATTGTGATAAGACAGTTCAGACGCAATAAATACAAATGCACACAAATAACTTCTCTTTAAATGAGTTTCAGAAAATAAAGTACTGTTTAAGGTAAAGTCTGGACCAGGCTATGGACCAATATTTTGTGAAATGTTGATTGAGCATGGCTCTTTTTCAAATACAATTCACGGCAATTTGTTTGTAGCACATACCAGTGTTGTGGATGCTTCACTTCATATTCCCTTGGCCTACCTCTAAATGAACCTGCAGGTGCAGTGACCAGTTCCTAGTATGCTAACAGCTTTTCATCTCAACTGCCTGTTCTCACTGCTTCTCCACCCAAAGACTTTCTCTGGAACCATGGGAGATTGCTCAGCCTGCTTGCTGGAAAGCCTAGAAATGTCTGAGACTTAACTGCCCAAGCACTAACATCAACAGTGATGGCTAAGAGTTGGTGGAGAAATATTTTATCTTACTTTGTCCTTTGATGGAATTATTGTGAAGCATGTTCCCACGGTTCCTCAGAGGGTTCTCAATAGGATTGAGCCACAGTTGCCTACAATGATAACCTGCTCATTAAAACCCTTTTAGACTTTTTCCTTCCCTGTCTCACTTTCCCTACTTTCTTTCACATACTTTTCATAATTATTAAGCAAATTAACTATCTGCATCCACTTCTTATCTCACGATGTGCTTTTGGGGGAGCCCAAGCTGAGACATAGGTTTCCTAGAAATGTTCGGTTCAGGGCTGACCCTGTGGCACACTCGGGAGAGTGCGGCGCTTGAGAGCACAGCAGCGCTCCTGCCAGTGGGTTCAGATCCTATGTAGGGATGGCCGGTTCGCTCACTGGCTGAGCACGGTGCGGCCAGTCACAAAAAAGAAAAAAAAAAAAGAAAGAAAGAAAGAAATGTTCGGTTCATAATGCATGATTTCAATTCCTAGTGACACGATGATGTCTAGTCTAAAAAGAATTATGACTCTGTGCTCTGTAGAAAGAGGAAATAGTTATTTTTAAATGTAGTTCACATTCCCGAGGAATGACAGTATGATCCGTATAGAATATCAACATTTTTATTTTAAACTGTATTTGAACATTAGGGCATGCTAATGCCCACTAACTCTTGAGGGTCGTTTAGCTTAAAAGCAATGAGTTGAAAAGATTAAGTAATTTAATTTGATAGATGGCTTTGTGCCTGAATGTGCTTTAACATTTTTGACCCTAATTGCGTATATTGAATGTATTAAATTTGATTTGCTAAATAAAGCCTAGAAGGGGTTAACATTTCATTTGAGTACTCTACAAATGCCCCCCATCCAGCCTCTTTAAATGCTCCCAATAGATGCTAAACTATGCAACCCATGTAATTAGCTATTTTAGATACTGAATTAGGAAGGATGCTAGACCATAAGCTCACTGAGAAAAAGAGTTAAACTTGTGTTATTTACCTCTACACACAGTGCCTTGTACTTACTTAGTGTTCAATAAAATCTTCTTGAATGAATGAACACATAAACAAGCTTCATTTAGATGATGTTTACTGTTCTCATATATATTAAGAAGGGAGAATTGTTATTTAAATGGTTGCACATCTAAGGATAAAATACCAGCATACCTCTATCATGTTTCTTCAGTGTGAAATTATAAAACCAGAAAGCTATGCTGCTGTTTTCCAGTTCATTTATAAAACCATATCTGGGAAGTGAGAAGCAAGAGAAAGCTGAAAGATTGCAACCTGTAACAGTGACCTCTAAAAGAAATATTTCACCCATATAAATACGTGCCTAAACTCACTATCATCTGTTCTTTCAGAAGAGTTGGTGTGGAGGAATCATGGAACTTTAGGTAGAATCAATTTTATAAGGTATTCTTTATACTATGTTAGGGGGAAAACAGGAGTCCAGGAGAATATCTACTTTATACTTGCAGCAACTAAGCAACAGCCAATCAAGTTACTGTAGATTATAATCCATTTTTTAAGGAGATGAATGTATATTATATTATTAATGAGTGGCATACCTTTCATTATTTTGGATTAGATATCAGTCTCAATGTAGCAATGAAAGTGCAAAAACAAAAAATGAAAAAAAGAAAAAGAACTTAGCATAGACATGCTACGTATAATAATTGAATTCTATAGGACACAGTATTTTCCCAGAATGTAGGAGATTAGTCCTGACTCGGTCTTGTTAATTTTTGATATCCAACTCCACAAAAATTATCCCATTCTATTAGCCTCAGAAATTTTGAAATGTTGTTTACTAATACTAAGTAATCATTCTTCTGTGCTATAATAAGACCTTTAGAATTTGTTCTTTTGTTGTGATGCTTGCTATATCCAGTGCGCAGAAGCCTAAAATGCACCTTTGATATATGATAAGATACCTATGAACTTTAGAGTTTGTTAGAGAAACCACATAAATGTGTGAGGTAAAGCAAGGAGAATCAAGAGCTTTGACTTGGCTAGGTACAGATACTAAAGGAAAATTCCTCCCATAAATGGAATAGCCAAAGATTTTAGAATTTTACTTGAAGAAAGATTATAAAACTTTATCAATTTAAATCTTCAGTTCCCTACTCCTACCCTATTCAACCAGAATAAGTATGCTTTAATCAGAGCTCATGTCATCCCAGGCACACCCAGGTTGGCTCTCTGATTCTCTGCCACTGCTCTGTGACTAAGGACTACCAAGGATTTCTTACATCGTTAGCACTCACCAGCCTACTCTGACTTCCTCTTCTGGCTCTTCATAAATGTGTGCTCTGCCTGAAATTGAAAAGCCCCCTTTCACTTCCCTTTGTTCCCCTTTCCCGTGACAATTTTCTCTTCATTAAGCAATTGTTTCCCTGGCAGATGTAGTATGTCTAGGTCTACTTTTAAGTGCTCCTCCTGCTGACAAGCTTGTTGAAGCTGTCTGTTGGCCTCTCTAGGCCTGGGCTGCTAAAGCCACTTTGCCCTGCTGCTTAGGAGAGCCCTCTGTGATTCTGTAAGGCCCCAGACAAGCACTCCCATTTATAGAAGGACAGGAGCAGCAATTTAGCCTTTAACTATTAGCTTGCCATAACAGATTGCATTACCAAGAACTTCTCTAACACACGGAATTAGATGAAGCCTGGGACCATTTCAGGGGATGCTGAGGGTCTGCTGAATATGGCAATTTTTACTTGTAGGAGATAAAAAGCTCCCAATGTCAACCATCTTGTTTTTGCTTACTTTGTTTCACTCATTAATTTAATAAACAAGGTATCAACACTGGCAACATATTAGTTTTCTCTGAAGTGGTTTTAAGAAGGATCAGAGAAAAAGGACAAATTCTAAAGGTTGTGTACTAGTACACAAGTAGGAATGAGTTGCATGATAATTGAATTTCTACAGAACTCAGCATCATCCCATTATCTAGGACATCAGTCTTAACTCAGTCTAATACCTAAGTATTCTTAGAAAAAAAATTTAATTCTGAGGCTGATGGAATGAGATCTTTATTTTGGAGGGGACAGGGTGTTGCCAATAATTAATGAGATGGGTTT
This sequence comes from Galeopterus variegatus, assembly GCF_000696425.1. Lineage (NCBI taxonomy): Eukaryota > Metazoa > Chordata > Mammalia > Dermoptera > Cynocephalidae > Galeopterus > Galeopterus variegatus. The sequence goes on from NW_007726831.1 coordinate 67,864, forward strand.
TCCAGAGTATTACTAAAAATTGTCAATGTGAATGGTTTGACTTTGTTTCATAATCCCTTACTGATTAAGCATTTAACAAATTTATTTATATTTATATAAAAAAACTATTCTCATTCATAGATTGATAAAAGAAGCAATATTATTAACTGTAACAATTATTTGAAGACCACAGGACTGGAAATCAAAATACTCATATTTATGTTTTATCCCAAAATATTTTTCGGCTTTTGTTTAAGTCACTTAGTAGGCCTTATTACACATATATAAGAAGCAGAGATGGTAAATTCTAAGGTCTTTTGCAACTGTTATAGTTTGGTGAATCTATAATTACTATGCAATAAAAAGGAGTAGTTCATAAGAGAAAAGATCCCCAAGCACTGCTTCTACTTTTTCAGTCAGGTTCCCTGAAAGCATAGCCTGAGATGAGGGTTCTTTTGCAAGAGATTTGCTGAGGGAATGTTGTCATGAGAAGCCTGTGAAAGAGTGAGCAAAGCATGATAGGGCAGGGGAAAGAGCTAAGCAAAGACAGGATTTCAGGAGAAGTCTAACCTCAGCTACAGGGAGCTCTGGAGCTTAAGTTGTACCACCAGGTTTTTCCCACCTTGAAGCAAGAAGCCTGGGCTTTCATATCTCCATATTAAGACCTTGGCCAAGGACCACTTTGAGAAATGGAGACATAATTTCTGGACTTTCCTGGATGGGGCAATTCTTTGGAGAAGGGGATGCAAGCTGTTAGCAGCCAACACCACAGCAGCTAGGGGGTGGTTGTCCTCGTCTACTCAGAGCATCTGTTAAATATTATTTCTTCTTTTCTCTAACTAATTGTTATATCAAATAGTATTATCAGGTAGCAAAACATTCACATGATTTATCTCATTGGACATTATATTTTTTCACATACTAGGCATTTGATAGATACATGATAAAAGAATGAGTTATGTTTTGCAACAAGGAAATGCTCTTATATAGCTGTAAATTACTTTTGTTGATATTTCATTTAGATAATACATTGTATGAAATGGTTATTAAATGAGAAAGTAGAAAAATGAAGTCAACCATTAAGGCTTTTCGGAAAAATATCTAAAACATTTTTTTATTTGTTAATAGAGAATGAATATTTAACATTAAAAATGGCTTGTAAACATAAGCAAAATTGAAGTTAAAGTACCCTTGAATATTTTTTTACTTCTGTCAACTGGCCTTATTCTAGGAATTCATATAACATTTAGACCTCACTGATTACTGCTAGAGTTTATTAGAACTTTAACACAAAACAGAGCATAAATAATGCTGACAATAATTTTTTCGTTTGTGTAAAAAATAAAAATCTCCCCTTAGGGGTAAAGACAATATGTTTATACCTATAAAATGTTTCCCTCAAACAGACTACTACTTGAAATATGACTTAGGGATTTAATTCTTTAACAATCAGACAACATGTTTAAAACAGCACAAATGAAATTTTAAGCTATTAACAATAGCATAGACCTTATAATGAAGCAAGGTTAAAGAACATTATTTAAAAAAGGAAACAGCAGAGATCATGAGAGAATTGAAGAAAGAAAAGCACAGGGAAAATGGATTCATGAGAGACAAATGTGGTTGATTTTACCATGTTTTCTTGGATAGTCTTAAAGGATTTTGTAAAGTAGTGGTCTTTAAACTGTTCTAGGTCATGGACCCCTTCGAGAATTTGATGGATGAAAGTTATGGACTTCCTCTCCAGAGGGGAAAATGCATATGCGCACAAAATTTTGCTGTCAGTTTAGGGTAATTATAGAAAATTGAATCCCTCCATGAACCACTACTGTGCAGAGAAATGGAAATGTGTTTGAGACCACGAAATAGAAATGACAGTAATAGGCCAGAAGGAAGTCTCTGCTCTCAATACATATTTCTTCTTTACTTTTGCTTAGAGAAAGTACATCTCAGGTTTGATGACATTAATGAAGCCTAAATGAATAAGAAATATAGTTAAAGCATATTTAACACAATATTCACAAAGATTTTTTGTTAGAAAAAAAAAATCACAGTTGGAGTTTCATTAAGAGAACCAAGGAGATATGTTATGACTGACTGTACTGAGATTAGATTTCTCAGCCAATAAGAGCTATGTATTAGAAATTTTTCATAGTAAAATTTTGCTTTCCTTTTTAAATGATCAAATCATACTCTGTTTAATTACTTACTTTCTTGATATTATTACAGCGTCTGTGTTAACTCAAGATGCAGTCTGACAGAAAGCCTTATGCAAAGCAAATACTTCTCTACCTCTCCCTATTTTGAGAAGCGTAAGAGAGACTAGAATGATTTACATCAATGCTGACCTTTATGTATTCCAGCTCCATTTTTAACTACTGGCTTCTCGGGATATCCAAGGTGCATCCCTTGCCTCTTCCTCGAACCTGTCTATTACCTCGGTTTCACAGGACCTGTCTTTCTTCTATGCATTTATAATCAGTCTCTGGCTACTTTGTTTTCGAGTTTTTGTTGACCTCAGATCTCCAGCAAGGTCTTTAGCAGGATTCTGGAAACGGAATAGGTTATCTAAACAGCTCCAATTCAAGATTTGAAAATCATAACATACTCTTAAGGCAAGATGTTCATATTTAAAAAGAAATCTAGTTGCTTCAGATATTCATTTCTATTTGAATTGCACGTAAAAGGAGCACTTAATCATTGTGAGATTCACTTATAAGCTCCACAGTGCTCATGTACTCCATGTGCAGATTAGGAGCCAAACTAATTCTTCTTTCCTTCCAAAGTATTAAAACAGGTAATGCACTTTCATTAATGTTAGAACCAACTGAAATAATTCTGAAAAATTAATGCTCCAAATGAATGCAATTTCAGAGCTCGGTGAGTACATCATAGGTTTATTATTCTTACTTTGTATGGAATGTTATATTCAGCAGTTCTGATTTCTACAGAAGACTAGGAATAATTTCTCTGTCTTTTGTGCATGATAACCCGGTTACCTAGCACTTTTCCTAAAATAAAACAGTATTATTGTAGCTTAGGATGCTATATCTTTTAAGAAATACTAAGTTAAAATGTAAGAGGACAATGAAAAAGTATTTTGGTTGTTAAATTTTATGATGTAAGCAAAGAGATATAGCATCCATGCACCACTTGTTTCTGTCTTTCTCTCACAAACACACACATACAAGTGTAAATTATATACATAATTGTATGTTATGCCAAGCATTGTACAAATTATGAAGCATATCTATGGGTAAAAAGAGAACAGCCAATATCCTCCCTCATGTGGCTTATTTTCTAGTGGACAAAATAAAGTGCACATGCAGAGGGATTGTCCTTCAGCAGGAGGCAATACTCTCTTTAAGACATAGCAGGAAGGAAGATGAGATGCAGTAGGTTCATAATTTGGTAGTGGGAAGAGGAGGAAATTCCCACTTGATGTTTACTATTTTCCTCAAGAAAGTAGGAGCTGAGGTCATAAGCTTAGAGAAAAAAAGGAAGGATCCAAGTAACAGGGTTTAAAGAGAGAGAAGAAGGATTAAACTACTTAATTGAAGACTGAAAAACTGTAGAGTTACTGGACAGTGCTAAGGATCAATTTAAGTTTGAGTTAAGGAACTTAAGGTGAAAGAAATCTGCTTGGTTTTGTGATCTTCTCCAGCAAAGTTAAGTGACTGAGATGCAGGAATGGAAAAGGCAAATTATTGGTTTAAACAAGGTAGGGGGTTTCAAGGGATATACAGTGCAGTGAGATGGTGTAAGGAACTGGAGGATGTTTTCAAGGTATTATATATACAGAAGGACCAATGGGATTAGACTAGTAATGAGGAAAGTGATGAAAAGAGGAATGATGGATAAAGAACCATCAAGAGTTTCAATGGATTGGAGGTAATAATTGTTCTAGTATAAGTTTTAGAGCAAAGAACCTGGATGGAAAGAAAGCTATGAATAGGGAATGGAGTGTTTGCACTTTTGATTCTGGAGTTAGTGCAGTTTTTGAGGCCTTGGCTCAGGCTGATGTGGAATAGAGGAATAGGTCAGTGGTGATGGGGATGTGTCAAAAAACCCAGAGAGAAGTTTTGACCACATGGATGTTGAAATTGTTAAGGATAATAACAGTAGTTGCAGTGTGATGGAAGAATATGAACCCAATGATAAATTCTTCAGGGAATGGAGGGCGTGACCAAGAAATCTATAGAAGTAGCAACAAGAAGGTAGAGAAGGCCCATGGTGTGCTCCTCAAACATACAAAGATGTTGTTTTATACAAGAGTAGGAGCATCAAGATTTGGAATTGCAAATGGAGGGAAAGGGGAGATATCTGTCCTGAAATATTAGAGAAAGACAGTACAGGTTTGTTCTACAGGATTAGAGTGATCCACATCTTCTGTGGACAGCCAAGTTTCAGTAAGGGCAAATAGGTAATCAGCCGAAAGAGTGTATTTTAGCTGTGTCTAATATGTGTGTGTACATAAAGGTGCATTCATAAATGTGACCTTTTATCAGGGCTAAATCCTCTGGTTTTCAAGAATTTGGTAGATAAGAATAGTATTTTTCTAATGGAAGATTTTATTTCTTAAATACATTTGCATAAGTTTCATTCAAGAGTCATCAGACATATTTGTAGACTGAGACCATGCATTGTAATCTTTTAGGGTCTCATACTAAAAGACAGAGTAAAATAATGTCCTAGGTCCCACAAAATACTTTTTAAAATTTTTGCTTCTTTATTTACTAAGTGGAGACCTTTTCATCTTCACTGATAGAGACCAGTGGTTTTCAAACTGAGCACCAAGAATCATTAGTGACATTAGCGTGTTGAGAACCATTCTGGAAGATTATTGGGGTGAGATGGGATGTCAAAAAAGTTGGTTTCTGGACCCATCCCACTTGTATTTAACCAGAATCATTCTGTATTTTCACATATATTTATTGAGTTTTTTTTTAAAGGTTTACTCTGTTTGAAAACATAAGCTTGGGAATTTTAGACTGGAGTGAGAAGTCTCAGAAGATGCTAGTAATATGTGTGGTATGAGCTCTAGCCTTTATTCTTTTACCAATCTCACTTCATATCTCATCACTGTAATTTCTTCATTTATCAACTGGTAATAATAATACTTGCCTAGGATTTTTGGGAGGTCTAATGATATAATACATAGAAAAGTGCTTTCTTTGATATGGAGTGAAATTTTATCATAATTATTGTCCAGATGAGAGGCTCTTAATCACTGACTAATAAGTCAGTGGTCCCTTAAAGACATGGACATACTGAGTGCCAGTGATGAACCACACCATTTGAAACCTTTCTTATTTTCAGGATACACAGTAGAAAAAATTCCAAAATCAAATTTTTCTAAAAGCCATCTTTTCAATAATGTTTTAATGCTGTGTTTTTGGCTTTTGTCAAATATCCACATATGAAACAGTGAAATGAAGAACTTTGTGCACTTTTTCTAGATCCATTACTGGAATCATGATCTATTATGTAGTTCAATATTCCTTGCATAGGAATCATATTATAGTTCTTTCAGTAGTAGGAAAAAGGTTTGTTCCTTATGAAGAAAGGGTAGGTTTATTTTGATCATATTAAATATTCTATTGTATTTTGCTTTTTGCCTTCACTGCCTAAAAAATCAGAACAAAATCTAATTCTCTGTCATTGTATCTAGGGTCTTAATATTCTAAACCTTTCTTTGTCTACACACACACACACACACACACACACACACACAATTTCAATATCTATTTCTAGCAACCTTATAAACTGGTCACTTATTTTCAATCTTCCCCCATTATTTTTGAAAATTAAATTTACATATTAAATTAATTTGACCCATTACACAGTTTTGTTTTTATACAGGCAAAGATAACTCTGTGTGTGTATGTGTGTGTATTAATACGATATAGTTTGTTGCGCTATTTAATATAATTTTCCACTAACTTATTTGTTCAGAAAAATATTCACTAAGGCCCAACTATATATGTGCATGTGACACAGATATATATATGACAAAGATAAGTAAGACCAGGCCTCAGTGAGTTCACAGCCTACTTTGATATAATATAGAAATAACATGCAACCATTATATATTCTCTCTAACAGTAGTCAACAAACTATGTCTTAGGGTCTATTTCTATAAATAAATTTTATTAGAAAACAGCCACATCCATTCATTTACCTATTGTGTATGACTGTTTTAGCACTACAGCAACAGATTTAAGTAGTTGTGACACAGACCTTATGGTCCTCAAAGCCTAAAATATTTACTATCTGGCTCTTTGCAAAAAAGTTTTGCTGAGCTCTGATCTATTAGGCATTTGCTGATGTATATATACTTTTATCCCTGGGGAACAGTGTAAAACAACTGTTAGCGACCCAATTAGACAATAACTGCTGCTCTTCGTCTTCATCTCACATGTGCGAAATTGAGTAAAGGTGTTTTTCACTGAGCAGAAGATGCAGTACTTGTGGGGTGAGGTGCTATGTCTAACTCCCCCAGGGTTAGATTGGAAAGGTCAGTGATTGAGGGGTTAATTGCAGTGGGACTCTGCAGTACAAAAGACTTCTTTGAGATAGCTGGTAAAACAACAGCAATAAAAGTAACTACTATTTTTGAGCACTTACCATATGTTAGATGCTGTCCTAGACACTATCCAAAATGGGTTTGTTCAATCCTCAGAACAGTCATATGACTTGCAGCATCACAGTATCTACATTTTGAAGATAAGGAAATGGAAGATCAAGGAGATTCTGTAGGTTGCCCATGCCCACATAGCTAGTTAATGATGTAAACCAGATTCAAACCTAAATATTGAGTACAAAACTCAAGTTCTCACCTATTGAGTTATACTGTGTTTCTGCTACAAGAATAAAGCACTTTAGCGTGCACTTATTGGGACCTTGCTCTGACGCTTTGAATAGTGCTTGACACATTATTATAACTATCATACTTATGTATTCATTGAGTCTGTGAGCACCTAGTGGCATGGACGTCTCTAATATTCTCCTTGGTACACCTAATACCTAGTACTGTGTCTCTCAATAAAATGGACTGTGGGTGAATGAATGAGAAATATTTTCTGGAGGAATATGCACTGGACACTGGACCTGGAAGAAAGAAGGGTAAAACTCACCTCCCTACCTCTATCACCAAGCAAAGGAAGGAGGGAGTGGCCCAAGAAAGTTCAGAGGGAAAGCATCTTGTCATCCATTATGGATCCTTCTCAAAAATTTCTAACTATGGTAAGAGAATTTCGGGCCACAAATTGCACAGTTGGAAGCAATTCTGTGTATTAATTAACATAATATTATTTATTCTTATGTCCACAACTCCTCTGCTGATTAAATAGAATTTCAGATGATGAAAATAAACTTGTCAAAATAGTGAATATTTAAGACAGATTTATATTAGAATTATGAACTATTCCCAACTGTATTTTCTCTCATAATAATTTGCATATGCAACCAGAATACAGTTGCCAGATCAATGATATTCTCATATAAAGAAAACATCAATTTAAAAACTTATTTCTAAATGTCACCACACATAAGATTACATATTTAACATGAATTTCAATATATTCTCAAGAAATAAATAATTGTATGTTTTAAAAAATAAATTTACAAATTTGTATAAAATGATTAAGAAATATAAAGACCAATATACCAAATCCTTTTTAAATGATTCTATAGCTGATGTACATCTGGTTCAATGAAACCTTATTTTCTATGGAAAGAAATTGAAACTGTATTCAACCCATTCATTTTAGAGATAGCACACTTATTTGATATGGTTTCTAGGTACTGTAAATTGCTTCTAAAGTCGTGGTTAGAAAGTTTCTATCAGTATCTTTTCTCCAGGAGCTCATTGTAAATTAGAAATTAAAGCAAAAAGAAAGCAGCAAGTAAGAATTACTATGAAATAAGCAGAGATTGTGGGGGAAAGGGAGAACCTTCTAGTAACATCTACACTAAACAGAGGTCTTCTTTTCCCCAAATCTCCTTTTCCAAAAGAATAGAATATGAATAAATACCCTAGGTTTTGCTAATGCTTACTTATACCCCCCAAACAAATTATTGAAATATATATTCTAATAAGGAGTGTTAAATAAAATGGTCATTAAATAGATGAAGCATATTTTATATAAAAACAATATTCATGGCTTTTTCTTAAATGGGAAAGGAATCTCTCTTAATAGAAAATTCTAAATTGTGAGCAATTTTATGTTATCAAATACTACTTTTCATATGTTCTAATAGACATTAAACCTATTGTATATTGCAAAATGTAAGAACTACCATGAAAAATTAAGTATATTTGCAAGCATTAAAAATCCATCATCTGCTATTTTCATACTTGTTAAAGATACTTTACAGTTTACTTTTGTTGTAAGCAACATGAAAAATTTTGTGCAATGGTCTATTCGCATATTCTTGCAAGAATCACTGCATCTAATAGCAAAAATAATTTTTAAACGGAACAAACCAATCTAATATTCTATTTTTGTAGTGGTTGTTGGTTTTCACAAATAGCCTTAATAAAAATAAGTCACCTGAAGACTGACTCATCTAGGCACACAATCAGCTAAAATACTGCAGGGAGCACAGCATGTAATGGCTGAAACAAAGCTAGATTGAAGACAGAAGCTTCTGATTAGACAAGAACAAATGGCTGAAGCTAGATCCAGCTGCACATATTTCATTAGGAAAAGCAAACACAAAATAGGGAATGTCTTTTTTCAACCTCTTTATAATTAACACATTTTAAATTAATTTGAACAAAGCAAATAAATACAACATTGCTTGAATGAAAAATAGATTTTTTTTGTGGTGGTGGTATGGAGTACTTGAGGCAGGTGGCTTCATGCTTGATTATAGGTTCTGAATCAAATGAAAAAGTATCCAGTCAGCTGATACTGAAAAGTGATGCTGTGTAGAACTGAAGGATAATGTAGATCATCTCTCAATAAATTTATCTCTCTTGATAAAATTCTCAGATTCTTTACATTAATATGTATTTAAATCTGGACTACTGTTTATCATCCCCACTTCATCAACCAAAAACAAAAGAAAAATCAACATGTTGCCTCCTGATGATCTCCTCTTAATATTTATTAGTGGCACCAGTTAATCTTCCAATTATTGAAACTTAGATTTATGTCATCTTGGACTTTCCTTTCCCTTCATATCCTTTTAATCAGTAAAACCTATCATTTTTCCTTAAAATTGTTAAAATGGTGAAGATTAGTGATTAACTTCATGGGTTTTGGAGGCATGCATCAATTGAATCGAAGTAAACCCTCAGTATCAGCGTGACCCTGGGAAGATGGCTAAAATTCAACTTGCTGGTCTGTAGAGTCCAGATAACAATACCCAACGTTGCAGAGTTGTTGCAAGTATTAAATGAAATACTGTTTGCCCAATAGTGCAGTGTCTGGAGTAAAGAAAGCACTCAGTGATAAACATGCTGAAGATATACCTAATTGCTCCCTCCCAATTTTCTCTGAGGTACTATCCACGCCCCCTTACCCCCATACTCCTGGATAGCTTTCTGTATTGTACCTATTACTGTTTTCACTGGGTTGAATAGTGACTCCCCAAAACTCATGTCCACCTAGAATCTGTGAATGTGACATTATTTGGAAATACCCTCTTTGCAGATGTAATCAGTTAAGATTAAGTTATATTGGATTAGGGTGGGCCCTGAATCCTATATGACTAGCATCCTTATAAGAAAAGGGAATGGACCCAGATCCAGACACAGAGCGGAGAAAGCCATGTGAAGGTGGAGGCAGAGATTAGAATGATACTTCTATAAGCCAAAGAATACTAAGGATTGCTGGCAACCATCCATCAGCAGCTAGGAGAGAGACATAGAACAGATCTTTCCTAGAGCCTTCAGAGGGAGCATGGCCTTGACAAAACCTTGATATTAGACTCCTAGCCTCTAGAACTGTGAGAGAATCAATTTCCCTTGTTTTAAGCCCTTCAGTTTGTGGTATTTTATTACAGCAGCCTTAGGAAACTAATACACTATCTGTTCAGTTAATCAATGTAATTTAATTTTCCCCTTATTTCTGACCCCACTCCCAATTTTCTTTTTCTGACAGAATAGTTACATCCAGAAAAAAGAAAAAAAAGGAGAAGAGGAGAAAAAGGAATAGATGGGATATTGGTAAGAGTGCCTCTCATCCTGGGAGTAAAACCCTGAAGGGTGGAGTGGAGACAGGAAAGCTCTGGTAGTGGTGTACGTTAGGAACATAGCCTTTTTTAACACACTGTGCATTCACAGCTTGCAACACTATGGGGAATTAGGCAAAATAAAATAATTCCACCCCATTCCATTAAAGTCAGACTAGGCTAGTCTATTTTAATTGAGACACTTGGAATTAGATTGAGCTTTGCCTTATCCTATCTGTCTGAGGTGACCAACTAGCCAATAATCCAAGAAAATTGAATTTACTGCTGGGAAAATAAGGACTTAGATAGATAAGTGCTTTTCAAATCTGTCATGATTTAGAACATATGGAAAATGATAATACTGTACTAGACTCTAGTACACTGTAAGACTGTTTTCAATAGCAGCTGTAACATTTTACATTCTGACCAGTAATGTATGATGGTTTCAATTTCTCCACATCCTCAGCAACACTTGCTATCATCTGTCTTTTTTGACTGTAGCCATCCTAGTGAGTGTGAAGTGGTATCCACTGTGGTTTTGACTTATATTTCCCTAGTGACTATTGATGTTAAGCATCCTTTCATCTACTTATTGGCCATTTATATATCTCCATTGGAGAAATATCTATTCAATTATTGCCCATTTTCAAATTGGATTATTTGTCCGTTATTGACTTAAAAGAATTCTTTATATATTCTGGACAAAATCCCTTATTAGATATATCTTTAATAATATCCATGATGCAATTCAAAATTACTATAATATGAGCTATAGGTTTTTAGTAGATGCTCTTTATCAACTTGAGTGGGTGTCAAATTTTGTCAAATTATTATTCTGTATCAATTGACACGATTATCTGATTTTTCTTTAGCTTGTTAATATGTGGGCTACATTGGTCGATTTGTAAATGTTGAACCAGCCTTGCATTCTTGCAATAAACATCACTTGGTAATGGTGTATATTTTAACAATACTTCTGGGCTTGATTTGTTAGTATTTTGTTGAGGAATTCGATGTCTATGGTCATTGGGGATGCTGGTCTTTGATTTTTGTTTTTGATTCTCTCTGTCTTGTTTTATTTATTTATTTCACATTTTAAAATATTTAAACATTTATTTGTACATATTTGTGGGGTACAGGATGTTGTTTCAATAGATGAATGTACTACATAATGATTCACTTATGTTAGGAAGCATAGTTTTGTACCCATTAGTTCACCATTTTTCCTCCTCCACCCTGCTCCACCTTCTGGAATGGAATCCTCTGGGATTCTACTCTCTACTTCTATGAGAACCACTTTTTTTTTTTTTTTTTTAAGATTCCACATATGAGTGATATCATGCAGTATTTGTCTTTTTTTGTGCCTGACTTACTTCATTTAACATGATGGATTCTAGTTTCATCCATGTTGCTGCAAATTATTGGATATCATCTTTTTAAAATCTGAAGAGTCCATTGTGTATATATACCAAGGATTTTTTTTTTTTATCAATTTGTCTGTGATAGGACACTTAGGTTGATTCCATCTCTTGGCTACTGTGAATAGTGTCGTGATGAACATGGGAGTGAAGGTGTCATTTTGATATGTTGTTTTCATTTCCATTGGGTATATACACAGCAGTGGGATAGTTGGGTCACAGGGTAAATATATTTTTAGTTCTCTGAGGTACCTCCATACTGTTTTCCACAGTGGCTGTACCAATTTTCACTCCCACCAGCAATGTAGGAAAGTTCTTTTTTTCCTGCATCCTTGCCAGCATTTGCTATTTTCTGTCTTGTTGATAATAGCCATTCTAACTATTGGAATGGATGATATCTCATTGTGGTATTAATTTGCTTTTCCCAGATAATTAGTGATGTTCACCATTTTTTCATCTGCCTCTTGGCCATTTGTATGTCTTCTTTTTTAAATTAATTTATTCTTGATTATACATATTTACGGGGTACAGAGCTGACTATCAGTATTTGTGTACAGTATGATGAACAAATGAATATTATTAGCACGTTCATTATTACAAATCATAATTATTGTTTGTGTCCCTTACCCAATTACTCTCTAAACCACCTCCTCCTTCCCCTTTCCCATTACTAGTAACTATAGGTCTGTTCTCCCCTTCTGAAAGTTCAACGTTTTATTGCGGTCTCCCTCCCTTCCCCTCAGCTCAAACTTATGAGTGAGGACATGCAGTATTTTCCCCTCTGTGCCAGAATTATTTCACTTAACATATTTTTTTCCAAACTCATCCATGTTGCTACAAATGGCAGAATTTCATTCTTTTTTATGGCTGAGTAGTATTCCAATGTGTATTTATAGCGCATTTTCCTTATTCAGTCATCTGTTGATGAACATTTAGGTGGGTTCCATATATTGGCTATTGTAAATAGACCTGCAATGATCATGGAAGTGCATACATCTCTTCAACATGATGATTTCCATTCCTTTGTGTATACACACATAAGTGAGATTGCTGGATCATATGGCAGGTCTATCTGTAGTTGCTTGGTGCCTACTCCCATTTTGTGTAGCATATCCCCTGTGTTTTCTTCTAGCAGTTTCATGGTTTCAGGTATTAAATTTAGGTCTTTGATTTATTTTGAATTTATTTTGGGTATAGTGAGAGATAGGGATGTAGTTTCAATTTTCTGCATGTGGATATCCCATTTTCCCTGCACAATTTGTTGAAGATGCTGTCCTTTCCCCAGTGTACATTTTTGGCACCTGTGTTGAAAATTAATTGACTATAAATGTGTGGTTTTATTTCAGGGCTTTTTATTTCATTGGTCAGTTTGTCTGTTCTTATGCAATACCATGCTATTTTGGTCACTAGAGCTTTGTAGTATATTTTGAAGTCATGAAGTGTCATGTCTCCAACTTTCTTATTTTTGTTCAAGATTGCTTTAGCTGTACAGTGCCTTTTTTTGGTTTCATATAAATTTAAGATTGTTTTCACTATTTCTGTGAAGAATGTCATTGGGATTTTGTTTTACTTTGTTTTTTAATTTAATTTAATTTTATTTTATTTTGTCAATATACAATGTGGTTGATTATTGTGGCCCATCAATGAGACCTCCTTCCCCCCTCCTTCTACCCCCGCCCCTCCCACTCCCCCCCAACAATGTCCTTTCTGTTCACTTGTCGTATCAACTTCAAGGAATTGTAGTTGTTATGTCTTCTTCCCCACCCAGTTTGTGTGTGTGTGTGTGTGTGTGTGTGAATTTATTTATTTATTTTTAGCTCCCACCAATAAGTGAGAACATATGGTATTTCTCTT
>NW_007726831.1:82386-84258 GCF_000696425.1 Galeopterus variegatus
TTTGTGTGTGTGTGTGTGTGTGTGTGTGTGAATTTATTTATTTATTTTTGCTCAGCATTGCTTTGGCTATGCGAGGTCTTTTGTTATTCCGTACAAATGTCTGGAGAGCTCTTTCCATTTCTGAGGGAAATGTCATTGGAATTTTTATGGGGATTGCATTGAATTTGTTTATCACTTTGGGTTGTATGGACATTTTCACTATGTTGATTCTTCCAATCCAAGAACATGGGATATCTTTCCATCTTCTTGTATCCTCTCTAATTTCTCTCAGCAGTGGTTTGTAGTTCTCATTATAGAGATTTTTCACATCCTTGGTTAACTCAATTCCTAAGTATTTTATTTTTTTGGTGGCTACTGTAAATGGGCTTGCTATCTTGATTTCTTGTTCTGCCTGTTCACTATTGGAGAAAAGAAATGCTACTGATTTTTGCGTGTTGATTTTGTATCCTGCTAGTGTGCTGAAATCATTTATCAATTCCAAGAGTTTTTTTGAAGAGGTTTTAGGCTGTTCGATATATAGGATCATATCAACTGCAAACAGGGACAGTTTGACTTCATCTTTTCCAATCTGGATGCCCTTTATTTCCTTCTCTTCTCTGGCTAGTACTTCCAACACTATGTTGAATAGGAGTAGTGAGAGTGGACATCCTTGTCTAGTTCCTGTTCTGAAAGGAAAAGCTTTCAGCTTTTCCCCATTCAGGATGATATTGGCAGTGGGTTTGTCATATATGGCTTTAATTATGTTGAGATACTTTCCATCTATACCTAACTTATAGAGGGACTTTGTCATGAATGAGTGCTAAACTTTATCAAATGCTTTTTAAGCATCTATAGAGATGATCATATGGTCCTTGCATATGATTTTATTAATATGGTGTATCACATTTATTGATTTGCGTATGTTGAACCAACCTTGCATCCCTGGGATGAATCCCACTTGATTGTGGTGAATAATTTTACGTATGTGTTGCTGTATTCTGTTTCCTAGTATTTTAGTGAGGATTTTTGCATCTATATTCATCAAGGATATTGGCCTGTAGTGTTCTTTTTGGGTTATATCTTTACCTGGTTTTGGTATCGGGATGATGTTTGCTTCATAGAATGAGTATTGGAGACTTGCATCTGTTTCAATCTTTTGGAATAGTTTGTAAAGAATCGGTGTCAATTCCTCTTTGAATGTTTGGTAAAATTCCACTGTGAATCCATCAGGTCCTGGGCTTTTTTTGTTGGAAGCCTTCTGATAACAGCTTCAATCTCCTTTGTTGTTATTGTTCTGTTCAGATTTTCTACATCTTCATGGCTTAGTTTGGGGAGCTTGTGTGTGTCCAGATATTTATCCATTTCCTCGAGATTCTCAAATTTGTTGGCATATAGTTGTTTATAGTAGTGTCGAAAGATTCCTTGTATTTCAGATGAATCAGTTGTAATATCATCTTTTTCATTTCTAATTTTTGTTATTTGAATCTTCTCTCTTCATTCTTTGTTAGCCTTGCTAATGGTTTGTCAATTTTATTTTCCTTTTCAAAAACCAACTTTTTGATTCATTCATCTTTTGTATTGTTTTTTGGGTTTCAATTACATTCAGTTCTGCTCTGATGTTAATAATTTCTTTCTGTCTGCTAACTTTAGTTTTGGATTGTTCTTGTTTTTCTAGTTCTTTAAGGTGAAGTGTTAGGTTATTCACTTGCCATTTTTCCATTCTTCTGAGGTGAGCATTTAATGCAATAAATTTCCCCCTTAGTACTGCTTTTGCAGTGTCCCACAGGTTTTGATATGATGCATCATTACTTTCATTAGTTTCAATGAATTTTTTTATTTCCTTCTTGATTTCTTCTTGGACCCATATGTCATTAAGTAGAATGCTGTTTAATT
>NW_007726831.1:84362-87169 GCF_000696425.1 Galeopterus variegatus
CAGTGGGGTGTTCAGGTCCCCTGCTATTATGGTATTAGTGTCTATTTCCTTCTTTAGGTCTAATAGAGTTTGTTTTATAAATCTGGCTGCTCCCACATTGGGTGTGTACATATTTATGATTGTTATCTTCTTGATGGATCAATCCTTGTATCATCACGCAGTGTCCCTCGTTGTCTCTTTTTATGGTTTTTAGTTAAAAGTCTATTTTGTCAGATATAAGAATAGCTACTCCAGTTCGTTTTTCTTTTCTGTTTGCATTGTAAATCTTTTTCCATCCTTTCCGTCTTAGTCTATGTGAGTCTTTTTGGGTGAGGTGGGTCTCTTGTAGGCAGCATATGGTTGGGTCCTCCTTTTTAATCCAGTCCACCAGTCTGTGTCTTTTGATTGGGGAATTTAAACCTTCTACATTAAGAGTTGTTATTGAAAATTGTTGATTTATTCCTAGCATTTTATTGATTATTGTTTGGTTTCATTAGGTGTCTTTTGTTCCTTGCTTTCTGATTTACTGTGTGTTTTCTGTATTTGTTGGTTCCTTGGGTTGTAGAAAGCCTTTTTGTTTGTTTTCTCTTCATGAATGCCATGTTTATTATACTAGTGGATTTTGATTTTTTGGGTTTTTATGGCAGTGGTAGTTATTTTTCAGGAACCAAACCCAGTACTCCCTTGAGAATTTCCTGTAAGGGTGATTGTGTGGTAGTGAACTCCTGCAGTTTTGTTTGTCTGAGAAATATACTATTTGCCCTTCATTTCGGAATGAAAGCCTTGCAGAGTAGAGTATTCTTGGCTGGCAATCTCTGTCTTTTAGTATTTTGAATATATCATCCCATTCCTTTCTGGCTTTTAGGGTTCGTGATGAAAAGTCTGATGTTAGTCTGATTGGGGTTTCCTTATAGGTGATTTGACGCTTCTCTCTTGCAGCTTTTGAGATTCTCTCTTTGTCTTTGAGTTTTGCCAATTTGACCATAACGTGTCTTGGAGAAGACGTTTTTGGGTTGAATACGTTTGGAGATCTTTGAGCTTCCTGGATCTGAAGATATGTGATTTTTCCTATACCTGGGAAGTTTTCTGCCACTATATTGTTGAATGTGTTTTCAATGCAATCTCCTTTTCCCTCCCCTTCTGGAATACCCATGACTTGGATATTAGCGAGTTTAAGGTTGTCTGATATCTCTCTCAGATTTTCTTCAATGCCTTTGATTCTTTTTTTCTTTTTTTTTGTCTACCTGTGTTACTTGAAACAGCCCATCTTCAACTTTAGAGGTTCTCTCTTCAACTTCCACAATCCTTCTGGTTAAACTCTCTGTTGTGTTTTTTATTTCACTGAATGAATTCTTCAGTTCGGCAAACTCTGCTACATTTTTTTTTCAGGGCATTGAGTTTTCTTGTATCTCATTCAGTTTCCTTAAAATTACCACTCGAAATTCCTTGTCAGACATTTCAAGGGCTTCTTGTTCTGTAGGATCTAGAGCTTGAGAGTTGTTAACTTTTGGTGGTGTACTTTCTTGATTTTTCATATTTCTGATATCTTTTCTTTGATGTTTATTCCTGGCGGCAGGGGGTTTCACAGTCCACAGGTCTGACACTATTTTCTTACTATGATGTTGCTGGGGTTGCCAATTTGGTATGGCTACCTCAGTGACTGCTCAGTTGGCCACTAGCCTTGTGTGTGTGGTTGCCTCGAGTCTTGGGCCTCTGTGGGGAGCCAACTCTTTGGTCAGCTTGGATTCGGCCAGGCTGCTGGATCACAGGGTGGTACTGCAATGTGTGTGGTTTCTGCTGAGTTTCCACCTCCCTTGTTGAATGTCTCCCTGTTCTGCGTGCACTGGGCCAGGCTGCTGGGATGCGCAGAGGCACCACAGAGCATGTGGTCTCTGCGGAGCTTCCCCTTCCTCTGCTGGAGGTCTCCCTACTCTGTGCACACTGGGCCGGCCTTGGGATGGAGCCGGGTGGCAGCAGTGAAGCCTACCTGCTGCCAGATCACATGGCCATGCCCCCCCCCACAGGGTGTGTGGTCTCTACGGAGCTTCCGCCTCCCTTGCTGGATGTCTCCCCACTCTGCGTGCACTGGGCCGGGCTGCTGGATCACGTGATGGCAGTGTGGTCCCTGCGGAGTTCCCCCCTCCTCTGCCGGACGTCACCCTGCTCTGTGTGCACTAGGCCAGGCTGGGAATGGAGCCAGGTGCCTGTGGTGAAGCCTACCTCCAGGATAGCACAGTGGGGGCCCCACAAGGTATATGTTTTCTATGGAGCCTCTGCTTCCCCTGCTGGATGTCTCCCCACTCCGTGAACTCTAGGCCAGGCTGGGAATGGAGCCGAGTGGCAGCAGTGAAGCCTATCTGCTGGATCTTGTGAGGGCGGCCCCTCAGGGCATGTGTTCTCCGTGGAGCTTCTGCCTCCCCCGCTGGATGTCTCCCCTGTTCCGTATGCAGTTGATGTTATGTTTTTATTGTTGTAAATCGGTTGATTTGTGGGAGAGAGTGATGCTAGGGACTATCTATTCTGCCATCTTGACCGGAAGTCCCTCATTGGTATTTTGATATGGATTGTGTTGAATGTGTATTTTGCTTTGGGCAATATAGACATTTTGATGAAATTAATTATTCTGACTCATGAACATGGAATATCTTACCATTTCTTTGTGTCCTCTGCAAATTTTTTCACCAATGTTTTATAATTTTCATTGTAGAGTTCTTTTGCCTCCCTGCTAAGTTTACTCCCAGGTATTTTTCTTTCTTTCTTTCTTTCTTTCTTTCTTTCTTTCTTTCTTTCTTTCTTTCTTTCTTTCTTTCTTTCTTTCTTTCTTTCTT
>NW_007726831.1:87458-102034 GCF_000696425.1 Galeopterus variegatus
TTCCTTCCTTCCTTCCTTCCTTCCTTCCTTCCTTCCTTCCTTCCTTCCTTCCTTCCTTCCTTCCTTCCTTTCTTTTTGCAACCTTTTGTGAATGGGATTACTTTCTTGATTTTTTCTTTGGCTATTTCATTATTGTTGTGTAAAATGGCTATTAACTTTTGAGTGTTGATTTTGTATCCTGCCACTATACTGAATTCATTTATTAGTTTTAGTAATTTTTTGGTGGAGTCTTTAGGGTTTTCTATGTATAGGATCATGTCATCTGCAAGTAAGTATAGTTTGACTTCCTCCTTTCCAATTTGAATCCTGTTTATTGCTTTCTCTTGCCTTATTGTGCTGGCTTTAATTTCCAGTACTATGTTAAATAAGAGTGGGGAAAGTGGGGATCCTTGTCTTGTTCCAGATCTCAGAGGAAAAGCCTCCAATTTTTGTTCATTCAGTGTGATATTGGCAGTGGATTTTTCATATATGGCCTTTGTTGTGTTGAGGTACATTCCTTCTATACCTAATTTATTGAGTGTTTTTTTAATCATGAAGGAGTGTTGGATTATATCAAATGCTTTTTCTGCATCTATTGAAATGATCGCATGTTTTTTGTTTTTTTTTTTTGCTTTCATTCTTTTGATTTTTTTTTTTTTTTTTCATCCTTTTTGAGACCGGCCGCACCACGCTCAGCCAGTGAGCACACCGTTCATCCCCATATAGGATCCGAAACCACAGCGGGAGCGCTGCTGCGATCCCAGCGCCACACTCTCCTGAGTGCATGGTGCCGCGCTCCCAGCACCACACTCTCCCGAGTGTGCCAAGGGCTCGGTCCTCATTCTTTGGATTTTGATGTGATGTACCACGTTTGTAGATTTGCATATTTAAATTATCCTTGAATCCCTGAGGATGAATCCCACTTGATTGTGGGCTATAATCTTTTTAATGTGTTGCTGGATTCTATTTGTTAGTACTTTGTTGAGGATCTTCACATCTGTGTTCATTACGGAAACCAAAAAATAGCAGGCGTAGTTTTACTCATATCATGTAAAATAGACTTCAAGCCTATATTTTCAAAAGTGAAAAAAGATAAAGTTATTACATAATAATAAAGGGATCAATTCCACAAAAGGATATATCTATTCTAAATATATATGCACACAAATCCAGAGCACCCAGTTATATAAAACATTTATACTGAACTTAACAGGAGAGATTGACTCCAACACAATAACATTTGCAGACTTCAGCAAAGGACAAATCATCCAGACTGAAATTTAACCAGGAAACACCAGAATTAATCTCCACTCTAGGCCAACTTTACTAAACAGACATTTATAGAACATTTCATCCAACAGCTGCAGATACACATTCTCAGCAGCACATAGAACATTTTTTTAGAATAGGCCATATATTAGGACACAAAACAAGTCTCAAATATTTTTTAAAAATCAAAACCTTATCAACTACTTTTTATGACCACAATGGAATAAAATTATAAATCAACAACAAAAGGGACACTGGAAACCATACAAATACATGGAAATTAAACAATATACTCTTAAGCAACGAATGGGTCAAATAATAAATCAAGAAGAAAATTAAATAATCTCTCTCTCTTTTTTTGGTATCAGGATAATACTCGCCTAATAAAATTAGATAGAGATGTTCCACCTGTTCTAATTTTAGGAGAGATATTGTGTTAAATTGTTATTCATTCTTCTTTAAATGAATTGGTAGAATTTCCTAATAAAATTGTCTGGGCATGAAGATTGCTTTTTCACGAGGTTTTAACCACGAATTCATTTTCTTTAATAGTTATTAGACTACTCAAATAATTTATTTTGTCTTGGGTGAGTTTTGGTTGGTGCCTCTTTTAAAGATCAGAAATTTTATATTTTTGCATTTTTTTATGGCTTTGATCTATTAGTATTTCTACATCTTTCCCTGTCAATTTGGGTAATTTATACTTTCATAGAATACATATTATTCCATTTCCATCTGCTGTCTATGTTTCAGCTTTCTTCAAACTTTCTTGATCATTGGCTTGTTATAGGTGTAGGTTTGCATATATGTGTACAAATATTTATTAGCAGACTAGGTTAACAAAGCGACAGTTCTACTTGTTCAAAATCTTACACACTGTATCTCTGTGTGTGAGTGACACAATGTGTAGGATTTTGAATGAGTGGAAAGGTAGATTTGTTAGCCGAGTCTGCACTTTGATAAATTACCCTTTTTGCTCTTAATCTGTTTTCTCACTGTCACTGTGCAAACTCTTTCTCTCTAGTGAGATCCAAATCTTAGGGTCAATTCTAAGTGTTGTTTCTTTTCTGAAAACCTTTCCAATTCTCCTGATAATTGGATACTCCCTTATGATTTTGACATAATCATCATACTTTTCACAGTGTTAATGCAGTGATACTTTCTCCACACTGACATCCTCACCAGCCTTTAAGCCACTTGGTACCAGGGTTCATGCATTTTCCAGTTTGTAGTTTCAAAGTATAGCTCTGCTCAGGCACCGAGTCAGTCTATGCTGTGCATAAATGGTACATTTTTCCAGTAAATTTTCTCTTAATATAACTATACAAATGAACACCTTTTAACATTATTTTACAGACTTAAAACTTAGCTATTTTGTTAAATGTTATTATTTTCTTAATTTATGGTGAATAACTATAATCAGGAAAATAGGTTCCATTAAAACAATTGACTTTTGGCAATGTGGATTATTTATTTGTTCATGTAGTACAGGTGTTTCATAATCAGTATAAAGACTTTAGTAAACTATCAAGGATATTTACTCAGTGCTAACTTTGTGACTGGAATTTAGTACCTGCATTTGATTTCTCCATGAACCATGTGTTCTCAATTATGACTAGAACTGGGGAAATCATTGGGTAATTAGGCATTTGCTCAGTGAGTTCAGAGTTACCCCCACCCCCCGAAATCCTGTGACTCAGGTGCATTCCTTACATAAGAATTAGCCTCTATGGTCATGTTTTTATTTATGTATTTTATTACCCCTAGTGTTTAGATATACCTGGAGCATTTCATATATTTGACAGCCATGATGTATGAAAATAAAGCAAATTTAAATATAAAATATACTAACCTGTACTAACTGGTAAGAAACTAGACCTGGATTGATGAAAAAACTGGAACATGAATTTTGAAAACAAATAATGTAATCAAATATTCTTACAGGTTTAAATAAGGCTAACAAAATGAGAGCAAGTAGAAGGTTTCAGGCCCTTTCATTAACATGTACACATGAAGAAAACACATAAATAGTACTAGTTAAGATGCTTGATTCAAACCAAGGTCTTTAGCAGGTTAAAAGATGCTCTTTGTAATTCTTTATAGTGTTTGTTTATTTGGTAACACATTTTTATATTCAGAGAAAATATAAACACTAGTCCAGGGAAGCCTTCATTTAAATTATCACAAAGCATGACTTTGAGGAGTTAAAAAGATAAATTTTAAGTGCACTGCAGCATCTTTATGTCTATTAAAATTAAAAGAGTTTATATATACCTGTTTTAACATGTATAAACTGTAGTAAACTGAGAAAATGAAGCTAACATCATAGAAATGACTAGAATAATAGGTAGAATAAATACTTCTAACAAATTTTAAATTAACAAGGCTCTAATAAAATAAAAACCTTTCTAGCCTAAGAACCTGATAGAGTAGCTTTTCAGAGCACACACATTAGCCTCCTGTTAGTCTCTAATTCTGTTAATACTTACAGCTGCTGAGGCATAAAGCATCCCAGTGAATAAAATAGCATTATTTAGCTCCCCAAACATTCACCTTCAACGAGAAAACAAATCAGCCCAATTTAATAGAAATTAGTAGTTATCTCTTTTGTAAACATAGAATGGAACTTTTTATTGGGTCTGTTCTAATTGACATTTATGCTTATAATTCCCCCAGAGAAACTCTAAAGCTCTTTTGTTAAATTGTTGTAGAAGGTTGCAGGATCTTAGAGGTATGATGGAATTAGCAAATGCCTTAGAGACCAGTTGAGTTTGAATGCTGCTGGTTCAGTCATTTATTCACTGGGTGACAAAGCCACGTAAGTTTGATCTCTATGAGACTTGGTTTACTAACCCATGAAACTGGGTTGAAAAAATGTTTCACCTTACTGGATTCTTGTGTGCATTCAATGAGAAAACATTTGATTTGAGGGGAGGACATATCTCATCTAATGTCTGTCTAATCTTGGTAAGAGTAGAGCAGAGAATGGGGAGAGACAATTAAAACTGAGTCAGATATTGGCTTGTATACAGGACTCTCCCTTCTTCAAAAGGTTTCTCTCATATGTCAAAAAAAAGTATTCAGATAATAACACATTGCTTTGAATTGAAGGTGCAAGTAATTGTAAAATATGCCCAATTTCAGAGAATTATGTTACGCAAAGCAATCTACAGATTCAATGACATCTTCATCAAAATACCAATGATGTTCCTCACAAAAATGGAAAAAACAATCTCAACATTCGTATGGAACAGCAAAAGAAAGACCCCAAATAGCCAAAGCAATCCTGAGCAAAAAAATAAAGCCAGAGGCATAACACTACCTGACTTCAAATTATACTACAAAGTTATAATAACCAAAACAGCATGGTACTGTCATAAAAATAGACAGCTGGACCAGTGGAGAAAAGTAGAGAACTCAGAAATCACTCCTCAAGCTTGCAGCCATCTGATATTTGACAAAGGTAACAAAAACATACATTAGGGAAAAGACTGCCTCTTCAATAAGTTGTGCTGGGAATCTTAGATATCCATATGCAGAAGAATGAAACTAGACATGCACCTCTCGCCATATATTAAAATCAACTCAAAATGGATTAAAGGCTTAAGTATGAGACCTGAAACTGTAAAATTACTAAGGGAAAATATAGGTGAAACACTTCAGGAACTAGATCTCGGCACAAACTTTATGAACATGAGCCCAACAGCACAAGCAGCAAAATAACAACTAAACAAATGGGACTATATCAAACTAAAAAGCTTCTGCACAGCAAAAGAAACAATCAACAGAGTGAAATTACAACCTACAAAGTGGGAGAAAATTTTTGCTAGCTATGCATCTGACAAGGGATTAAAATCCATAATAAAAAAATAACCCAAACAATTACCCAGTAAAAAAAAAAAAAAAAAAAAAAAAAAAAAAAAAAAAAAAAAAAAAAAAAAAAAACAAATAACCCAATTAAAAACTGGGCAAAGGAACTGACTAGATACTTTTCAAAGCAAGTCATACAAATGGCCAACAGGTACATGAAAAAATGCTGAACATCACTGTTCATCATTGAAATGCAAATTAAAACCACATTGAGATATCACCTCACCCCAGTGAGACTGGCTATAATCAAAAAGACAGAGAATAACAAATGCTGGTGAGGATGTGGAGACAAGGGAATATCCCTACACTGTTGGTGGGACTGTAAATTAGTACAAGCACTATGGAAAACAGTATGGAGGTTTCTCAAACAACTACAGATACATCTTCCATATGATCCAGCAATCCTACTTCTGGGTATATACCAAGAGGAATGGAAATCATAGTATTGAAGGGATACCTGCATTCCCATGTTCTTTGCAGCTCTGTTTTCAATAGCCAAGATATGGAACTAACCTAAATGTCCATTGAAGGTAGATTAGATAAGGATACTGTGGCATATATACACCATGGAGTACTATTCCGCCATAAAAAAAGAATGAAATTCTCCCATTTGCAACAACCCAGATGAGCTTGAAGAAACTTATGTTGAGTGAAATAAGCAAAGCACAGAGGGATAAATACCACATATATTCACTCATAAGTGGGAGCTAAAAGAGAAAGAAGGAAAGAACGATCACAGTGGTGCATTGCACTTGCAGAAGGAGATTAATACTTAGGGACACAAAGTGAAGTGGGGAAAAGGGGATGGGAAGGGAGGTTGAGAAAAATTGGGGGGATAATTGGGTGGGGGATATGGGGTATAATTACAATTTATGGTAATGGGCAAGCTGCCAGTATGGATCTGGCCATCACATCTTTGCCATGAGTTGTGACAATTAGCTTTGTACACCATGAATATTCATAACCAATAAAAATAAGTGAATAAATAAAAAGATTAAAAAATGTGATAAAATATGGGTCTTTGATTTTTTTGATAATGGTTAATACATATTGACAACTTATAATATACAAAGTACTATTGTAAATGTTGCACCCATATTAACTTATTCTTCATTAAAAAACACCCTTCAGTAACTAGTATGATTATTTCCATTTTGCAGAGATAAAGTCACTCCTCCAAGAGCATTCAGCTAATCCAAACAGCTGAGCCATAGCTGGGGAGGAGCCCTTGGCACTGAATCCACCTACACCAAATCATAGCTACTCCCAGGAGAAGCACACCTGGCCCGGTGAGAGTCTTTTACATAGGAGTCATGGATGAAAGAATCAGAGAAGGGGGAAATGGGGAATGGAAACTGATATTATTCTGTTTCGTCCATCATGCTCAAGTGCCTATTCAACAGCCTACTTATTTATTGATAATGCCTAGTGTTAGAAAGTGCCCAAATAAGTGTAACCTTGTGAGTTAAGGAGACTCGAAACTGAGAGTGAAGCATTAAAATTATCCCAGTGAAGTCAATCTGAAAAAAAAAAATAATAATAAAAACAAAAAAGACTCACTGAGGGGCAGTTGCCAAGCCCCCAGGAGTTACTAATCAAGGTTCAGTGTGCATATTAGTCACCTGCGGATCTTTTTAAATGCAGAGTCTGGTTTGGTAGGTCTGATGTGGAGCCTGAGACTTTTGCATTTCTAACAAGTGCCCAGGGGATATTGATGCTGCTGTTACATAACACACTGTGCTATAATTGTTGTTTTTTATGTCTATCTCCACTAGACAAGGAGCTTCTTGAAAGTGGAAACTCATATGTATCAGTACTGGAGATAATGGAGTCTATAGCTCCTCCACTTGACTTAGAAGGCCTTTCACAATCTTGTCCTAAACTAAAATTTCAGACCCATTTCCCACCACAAACTTCTTTAAGTCCAGGTATTATTACATTACTTGTCATACACTATTCTCAATGTAGGTTTCTTACATAAATGAAAACATGTTAATTAATCAACAAGTTGTAAATCTCTAACAGGACAAGTTGATGAGATACATAAACATATTTGTCAACATGTTGTAACTCCTGAAGTCAAGCCCTGAAAAGAGAGATTATAAAGCAAGGCCATAGTTCTCTACTTTTGTGGGTAAACCAGTCCTATCAGAAATACCCAATGAACACTTGTGAGAGAAGCATGACAGGGGACAACTAATGTTAGAATTTTCCCTTTCTTTTCTTATTTATAGTGACTGAGCACACATACAGTGAAAGACACTACAGAACTGAATTTTCTACCAGGATTCTGTATGACTCTCCAGCTTTTGGCAATGGCATCCATGGTAGCATAAACCCATAGAAGAAACACAACCCCCAAACAATCGCCTAAGAAAGGAGGAAGCAGGAAATGCAATTGAGAATAAAAAGGCATTTCAACATTGAATATATTCAAATGATTTCTTCCCAGGAAGATGGAATTATTTCAAGTCTCCTGTGCTGACAAGGTCATTCTTCAAAACTGTGAGTGAAAACACAGTGGAAATTCAATATTCTCGCTTTTCTGAACTGTGCATATCTTACAACTCCATTTTTCTCACCTACTTTTTCCCACCTTAGCAAGAGAGTTAATTTCTTCACATGTGAATATGTAAAAACATTCCTTTCTGGGAAACTGATGTTTTTATTTTAGTTTAGTTTTTTATCTTATTGTGATATTTATCCCTTCAATTGTACATTTAATGTGTCATGTTATTTCAGAATAGAATCAGGCTGTGATTATTGCAAGAGAGAAAAGGACAGAATTGAAATGCTAGAAAAGAAAGGTCAGTGATGTGTTGGCCAAAACACAAAATGCTTAAATAAAAACTTTTTTTCCCAGATGAGTAAGAATGACTAAATGTGCTAAAACATCCATTTGCTTTGGTCAAGCCATTTTATGGGAACTCACCATGTTAGAGATAATTGAAGGCATTGTTATTTTTGTGGCTCCAGTGTTTGCAAAATACTTTGGCACTTAGTTTTGTGTCTAACTATTGTTTAGCATATTCTTTCACATCATTATAGCAAAGAGGCATGTAGAAATAAAAAGTGAGTAGCTCTATCTCAGAAATACTATGCAATCAAGGGCTGGAATTGTCATAGATTTAAAGGACTTGCTTAGTTACCCTAGAGGTTCCCTTGTAGAAACAGTTAAGTGTCTTTCCACAATGTCATATTTCCATTTACACATTTCATAGTTTTTTTAAGGTTGATGTGTACATTTTAAGTGCTTAAAGTTCTTTTTATATGTCCCCTACCACTGAATGTAATATTTCAAATAAGAAAGATAAAATGAAAGGTGTATGACTATCTCAATGCGTCCCAAATATTGATGAGGAACTTGTGCAAATGTAATTGTTACTGATACGGTCTTAACCCTATATGTAATTACTCAGTACTTCTTTTATCGAAATTTTTAGCTACCATGAAACCTTCCTAACTCCAAATACTAAATTTCTCTTTTACATTCTCTTTCACTTCATATAACTCCAAACATGTTTCTTCTTCCCTAAAAATGTTGCTATGTTGTTATTTTTTCTGGCTACTCACACACTTGGCTACTTGGAAGAAATGTTATCAATTTTCTTCATGGGCTAAAGAAGGTAAAAAAAGATAAAAGGCTTCTAGAAGCTATCATTTATTTATACCTAAATAAAACTTACATTTAACTCAAACTGAGGACAGGTCTTGATCAAAAACAGCAAAAAGTGTATTGTTACACGTTCAAGAAAATTTACATTCTCAGAAGAGTTTCAATATAAGAAAGACTAAATAATTATTTTGCTTAGTTCTTCCTGAAATGAAACATGCGCCTGTTAAGAAAAATTATTATTAAGAAATGTTAAGGGTCTGGTATTGTCAATTTGTCCATATGGACTGCATTGCTCAAAAATAAATAGGAAATTCTCTAATGCTCTTTTAAGGAAGCTACCATAAGTGACAACTTAGTTTATCAATGAAACCGGGGGTAAAAGGTACACTTCACTGGCAGTCAAGAGATCTGTGATCATCTTTGCTTGTTTTTGTTACCACTATGAAAACTTAATTGTGTAACTAGACACTCAATGGACTAATCAAGTTACCAGATTTGTTATTGGTATTTAAAACATATTTCAGATTCTATTTACTTTTCTCTAGTTTATTTTCCATATGTGTAATAGCTATCAGATACATGTAATAATTAGAAAAATATACACAGTGCATGATGTAAATTTATCTCCTACAACTTCTAATACAGTATCATGACTCTATTTTTACTCTTTTTGAATAGAAATATTTTGTTCTTAGCTGAATTCAGCCTTATGCTATGATTTTGTTCATATGTTATAACATTCATACTCAAATGTTTGAGCTCATATTTTTAAAATCCATTGTGCATGGTAGTAGATAACAGATGAAAATAGAGAAAAAAACAAAATATTCACTAGATTTCTAAAATTTATATAGATTTATTCTAATTTATAAATATATTACTATTTCCCTCTAATTTAATTACCAAAGCTTCTTCCAATGTTTTCTCTAAAACTGTACTTAAAACACAAATATACTCATTTATATTTTTCATATATTGCTTATCATATCTGACATAGCGGTTTTGTTTATAACGAATGCTATTTTTCCAGAGTTATTGTTAAATGATTGAAATTCTGGCAGCAAATGGGGAAGATAATAGCATGGCTAGAATCACAAATAATGCCTAGAGATTAACTTATGGGGGTCCTATAATAGAAGTTGATGAGAACTGGCAAATTGAGAATAATAACACAGAGAGGCAAGAGACAAAGCCAATTAGTACAATAGAAATTTGCGTACCACTTCCTTCATCATCATCAAACACACACACACACACGCACGTGTGCACATACACACACAGTAAGATTCCTTTACAATATTAATATAATCATGGTATGGATTTACATTGATTTATATACAGACTCTCTTTTTTGACTTTGGAAAAAGAGACAGAAAGCAACAGGTTTTCTTCTTTGGGATGATGATACCCAGTATAACTCATGTCAGAAGTACAAAAGGTGGTTTTTAGTTCCCTTCATAGATTTTTCACATTCTTGGTTAATTTTATTCAAGTATTTTATTTTTTGGTGGTTATTGTAAATGCGCAAGCTTTCTTGATTTCTTTTTCAGAATGTTCACTGTTGGAAAATAGAAATGCTACTGATTCTTGTGTGTTGATTTTGCATCCTGCAACTCTGCCAAAATCATTTATCAACTCCAAGAGTTTTTTTGTAGAGGCTTTAGGCTGTTGGATATATAGGATCATATCATCCACAAACAGGGACAGTTTGACTTCCTCTTTTCCAATCTGGATGCCCTTTATTTCCTTCTCTTCTCTGCTGTGACTAGTACTTCCAACACTATGTTGAATAGGAGTGGTGAGAGTGGGCATCCTTGTCTAGTTCCTGTTCTCCCCATTCAGGCTGATATTGGCAGTGTGCTTATCATATATGGCTTTAATTGTGTTCACATACTTTCCATCTATGCCTAACTTGTAGAGAGTCTTTATCAGGAATGAATGTTGAATTTTGTCAAATGCTTTTTGAGCATCTATAGAGATGATCATATGGTCTTTGTATTTGATTATATTGATGTGGTGTTTCACATTTATTGATTTACATAGGTTGAACCAAACCTTGCATCCCTGGGATGAATTCCACTTGATCATGGTGTACAATTTTGTGTATGTGTTGCTGTATTCTGTTAGCTAGTATATTATTGAGGACTTTTGTTTCTATATTCATCAAGGATATTGGCCTGTAGTTTTCTTTTTGTGTTGTATCTTTGTCTGGTTTTGGTATCAGGCTGATGTTTGCTTCATAGAATGAGGTTTGAGAGAATGGCCTCTATTTCAATCTTTTGAAAGAGTTTGTAGAGAATCCGCATCAATTCCTCTGTGAAGGTTTGTTAGAACTCTTCAGAAATTAAATAGAACACAATAATATGGAAAAATATCTGATGCTCTTGGATTGGAAGAATTAACATTGTGAAAATATCCATATTACCTGAAGTGATCTACAGATTTGATGAAATCTCCATCAATATTCCAATGACATTTTTCTCAGAAATGGAAAGAACTATCCAGACATTTATATGGAATAACAAAAGATCACAAATAGCCAAAGCAATTCTGAGCAAAAAAATAAGCTGGAGGCATAACACTATCTGACTTTAAACTATACTACAAAGCTATAATAACCAAAACATAATGATAGTGGCATAAAAACAGAAACATGGATCAATGGAACAGAATAGACAACCCAGAGATCAACCTATACACCTACAGCCATCTGATCTTTGACAAAGGCACCAATTCTACACACTGGGGAAGAGTCTTCCTCTTCAGCAAATGGTGCTGTGAAAACTGAATATTCATATGTAGGAGAATAAAACTTGACCTATTCCTCTCACCATATACCAAAATAAACTCAAAATGGATTAAATAATTCAATATCCATCCTGAAACAATAAAACTCCTTAAGCAAAACATAGGGCAAACACTCCAGGAAGTAGGATTGGGTACAGACCTCATGAATACGACACCAAAAGCACAGGCAACCAAAGGAAAAATAAACAAGTGGGATTATATCAAACTAAAAAGCTTCTGCACAGCAGAAGAAACAATCAACAGAGTAAAAAGACAACCAACAGAGTGGGAGAAAATATTTGCAAAGTATACATCTGACAAAGGATTAATATCCAGAATACACAAGGAACTCAAACAACTAAACAGCGGGCCGGCCCAGTGGCGCACTGCTACAGTGTGCCACTTGGGAAGCGCGGCGGCGATCCCGCCGAGGGTTCGGATCCCACATACAGACCGGTTCCCGCTCACTGGCTGAGCGAGGGGCGGGCGCAGCACCGAGGGTTGCGATCCCGTTGCCGGTCCTGGTCCGGTACGGGCGTGACACTGAGGGTTGCAGTCCATTGCCGGACATGAAAAAAGACAAAAAAGGAAAAAATAAATAAAAAATAAAAAATAAACAGCAAAAAAATAAATAATAATAATAATAACAACAAACAACAATAATAATAATAATATTAATAACTCAATTAAAAAATGGGCAAAGGAGCTGAATAGTCATTTCTCAAAGGAAGATATATGAATGACCAACAGGCATATGAAGAAATGCTCAACACCACTAGCATTCAGGAAATGCAAATCAAAACCCCTTTGAGATACCATCCACACCAGTTAGGACAGCAAATATCCAAAAGATTGATAATGATAAATGCTGGAGGTTGTGGGGAAAATTCAACTCTCATACACTGTTGGTGGGACTGCAAAATGGTGCAGCTTTCATGGAAAGTGGTATGGAAGTTCCTCAAACAATTACTGATAGATCTACCATATGACCCAGCTATTCCACTGCTGGAAATATACCCAAAGGAATGGAAATCATAATGTTGAAGGGATACCTGTACTCCCATATATATTGCAGCACTATTTACAGTAGCCAAGAGTTGGAAACAGCCCAAATGCCCATCATTGGAAGAGTGGATAAGGAATTTGTGGTATATCCACACAATGGAATACTACTCTGCTATAAAAAAGAATAGAATACTACCATTCACAGCAACATGGATGGACTTAGAGAAAATTATATTAAGTGAAACAAGTCAGGCACAGAAAGAGAAACACCACAGGTTCTTACTTATATGTGGG
Source organism: Galeopterus variegatus (assembly GCF_000696425.1). Classification (NCBI taxonomy): domain Eukaryota; kingdom Metazoa; phylum Chordata; class Mammalia; order Dermoptera; family Cynocephalidae; genus Galeopterus; species Galeopterus variegatus. The sequence goes on from NW_007726831.1 coordinate 100,279, forward strand.
AGCTAAAAATAAATAAATAAAAATTCAAACAAATAAATGGTGGTGGGGGAAGAAGACACAACAATCACAACATTTCCTTGAACTTGTTAAGACAAGTGAACAGATATGACATAGATTGGGGAGGGGAAAAAGGGAGGGGCCAAAGAGGAATGGGTAAAGGGACGTGAAAATCAACTATAATGTATGTTGAGAAGTTAAAATTAAAAAATAAAAAACAAATTAAAAAGAAGTACAAAAATAAAACCAAAGGAAGTAATTTATGTTTGATTCAAGCCTTTTTACTCATCAGTCACCAATGTACTGAGCCCCACCCTAACAAATAGGTCTTTCTAAAATTCTTGTTCCTGATGTATTTTGCACCACTGGGATGCTCCATCACTGTTATATATTTCTATAGGTTATACTGAATGATTTTCAATTCTCATCCAGAATTCCCACTTGATAATGTTGACAAGTTAGTTTATATTCCTCTCTTAATAGAGCTTCTAACAAGGAGTAAGTCTATACTAATTCACTAATTCAGTCAACAAATATTTTTGAACACCAAGAATGTACCCAGCAGTGTGGTAGGCACTGGGGACCCAACTGTGAATAAAATAAAGGCCACACCCACCTTAAACTTACATTGTAGTGACATTTGTAATATGGTAAAGTAGAATCCATGTAGATTTCAGCTTTTTCTTAGGGTATGGAAGGAGTGACTTAATGATTACAGCCCTAGGTACTCCACTCTAGTCTTGCAGCAAGAAGCTAGCAATCATAGAAACTACCATTTGAGCTTACAGTTCTAGCTACTACTCTTGTCCCCAATTCCTTCATGGTAGTAGGTAAAGGGAAGGGAACACTCTGCCTGGTTATAGATCCATGTATATTTCTTATATCTTTCAAATTACTCAATTCTTTGCCATTGAAAGAATTCCCACTGCCTAATGTTTTCAGTCAACCCATCATCACTCTCCCAACATTCTATGTTTTTTGTCCATATTCTCAGTGTTCATTTGGTTAGACCGCACTCACCCATATAGGCAGTCACTCCAGGAAGTGGCAGGAACATCATGATATTTAAAATTTTTTTCTAATCAGTTTTTTAACCTCTTAAATATTCAATGAAATTGTAATAAACAACACCCAGTTCCCATCCTGGCTCTGAATTCAACAGAGAGCTTAAGTAAAAAACATATCATTAAATAATTAATTTACTACTCATAAAACAGATGATGATCCTTATAACTGCCTCTTAATATGTATATTTAAAATAATCAGGGGCCATTAAAGGAGTTCTACTAGCCTTTTCCAAATAGAGACCCATGTCATCCTATACATGATTCTCTATCATAAATTTAGTGCTTCTGATCACCATAATTATTTATATATTTCTTTATATATTGGACATGGAAATGCAAAGAACAATTATAAGTTTTAAAAGTTCCTTTCAGAGGAAATGTTTTGCCTGAGAAAATAGATACTATGAGAGCTGCACTCTCTCTTGTGGTCACTGGGATATCTGAGAAATAGAATAGGTTTTTAAGATGGCGATGGGTCTGGAGTGGCCATGCCAGGAGACAGCGCGACCCTGAGAAGTGTGCGCTGTGATACCAGAGTACTATTTGCATTTCCAAGAGCAACAAAAAACAAATAAATCTTTCAACAACGAACCTACAATGACAAACAAGCAACAACAGGTTCGAGGTTTTAGGGCCGACACAAAAGAAGACTCCTGAGAGCGCCCAAGCCCTGCTGCAGGTTCGAGCGAGCA
>NW_007726831.1:102407-103825 GCF_000696425.1 Galeopterus variegatus
GAGAGCGCCCCAGCCCTCCGGCGGGTCCCAGCAAGCAGCCCGAGACAACAAAGGCCAAGTAAATCAGCAGAGACAACACAGAAACGGAGTGGAACGTGCCGGACTGGCCCAACTCTGCGAGCTCTGTGAGTCACCACCAGCCCAGCCCCACCTGCGGGTCGAAGCCCGACTGCTCCCCGCCCGCCTGGCTCCCGCCTACCACACCAGGCTAGGCACCGGCATTAGTGCTGCTTCCATTTTCTCAGGTGGGGTTGGAGATGGCCGGCTTGGATCGGCCAGGCTGGCCCCCTTTGCTTGGCGCAGCTCCTCACTGAGACATGCCATTTGCCTAAGTCGAGGCGGGGCACCCCGGGGCCTGTGGACCGGCCTACAATCCCACTCTCCCCGCAGATCTCTGACAGGGCTGGTAGCATGGGGAGCCCCCGGCCAGCATCGGGAGGGCAGGGAAGAGAAGCCCGCCCAGATCGTCTCTCCACCACACGCTGGGCATCGGCCCCAAGTAAACTCCCTGTTTCCGGGAGGCAGATTCCATCTTTGTGGGCCTCAGTTTGGAAGAACCCCTAACTGATTTCTGGTGGAGAGAGGGGAGCCCAGAGTGCTCTGGAGCTACATTGAAGCTACCGGAGAGCTCTCCTGGAGGGCCGACCCATGCTAGGGGGAGTCAAAGAGGAACTGTGTGCTGAGGGTCCCTCCCCCGAGAAGTTCACACCCGGCAGTGGGAGAGACTGGTCACCTTCTGGGCAGGGCAGGGCAAGGCACAGCTTTGATGTCTCAGCTGAAAGACAAGGTTTGTAGAAGACACGCCTCAGCCCTGTTCTGAGCACACAGAGTGGGGAGGGGTCCAGCAAAAGGAGGCGGAGTCTCAAAAATAAAAAAATAAATAAATAAATAAATAACAATAATTACACACCCTGTGGGAACCCTTTGCAAGGCTCAATAGCCCTATCTAGTGTACACAGAGTGTGAAAACTCCCCGATAGCGAGGTGCAGAACACACACACCTTACGGGACTGGTAGGGTGCAGCAGACTTTCCGCAGAGGTCCAAGATCCGAGTGAAAATCCCTGCCAAAATGAACAAACACCCAAAAAGAGATACCAGAAATGCAAAAAACCAAGAAAGTACACCACCAAAAGTTAATAAATCTCAAACTCTAGATCCTATAGAACAAGAAGCCCTTGAAATGAATAAAAGGGCCACCAACAAAAGGTAATAAATCTCAAACTCTAGATCCTATAGAACAAGAAGCCCTTGAAATGAATGACAGGGAATTTCAAGTGTTAATCCTAAAGAGACTGAAATACAAGAAAACACAGCTAGAGAGCATGATGAAACCAGGAAAAACATACAGGACCTGAAAGAGGAAATCACTGTCATTAAAAAAAAAAAAAAACGTAGCAGAACTTGCCGAACTGAAGA
>NW_007726831.1:104137-104417 GCF_000696425.1 Galeopterus variegatus
AAGTATGGAAAAAGATCTTCCAAGCAAACAGGAAAGAAAAACGAGCTGGAGTAGCTATACCCATATCAGACAAAATAGACTTTAAACTAAAATCCATAAAAAGAGACAATGAGGGTCACTACATAATGATAAAAGGGCTGATGCATCAAGAAGACATAAGAATAATAAATATGTATGCACCCAATGTTGGAGCACCCAGATTTATAAAAGAAACTCTATTAGACCTAAAAAAGGAAATAGACACTAATACTATAATAGCAGGGGACCTGAACACCCCACT
>NW_007726831.1:107514-118714 GCF_000696425.1 Galeopterus variegatus
TCACACACACACACAAAACAAACAAACAACAACAACAACAAAAAGAAAAAAAAAACCGGGGGGGGGGGAGAGGAAGATATAACAACCACAATTTTTTTTGAAATTCTTACAACAAGCAAATGGAGGGGACACACTTGGGTGGGAGGGGGGAGAGGGAGGAGAGAGGGAGGTTTCGGTGATGGGACATAATAATCAACTACATTGTATATTGACAAAATTAAAAAAAAAGAAATAGAATAGAATATCAGAGTTAAAAATAAATAAATAAATAAATAAATAAAGTTCCTTTGAATTCAAACCATAAACTCTCTAGTTTTATTTTTTTAGCTTCTAAAATGTAAGATGATAATCTCACAATTCTGAATCTGATCAGCTGATCAGTACTCTTTCATTTAACCTTGATACAGGCCCTAATTTTTATTTTAAACACCATGCTTACAGACTTTTAATTAAAAACTAAAACTATGAATTAGATTTCTTAACAAATTGGACATTTTTCCAAAGATGTGAATCTAAGAAATGCTGATACCGCTTATCCTTTTGTAAACAATGGAACATATTCATTAAATTAATATAATATAGATGGTGACGGTACTTAGAAGGATTGCTCACATATGATTATTCAATATGAGAATAAATGGTAACGTAACTAAGGATGCTTGGACTTAAACTCAATGTAAAAATAGTGATATGTGCTGAATTGTAATAGTTTCTTAAAAGTGTATTAAAGTTTATGGTAATTGTGAATGCCACAATGGCATATAGACAATAACCTCATTAAACTGTCCCACATTTACATACAACTATGCTTAGTAGCTACACCTAGCTACAATCAGTAGTGTATTTGTAACTGCTCTGAAAGTTACAAAAACATTTTTATATGCAGAAAAGGCACTTTCCATGTCTAATTTTAAGAACTGGCACTACCACCTATGGCGTATATTCAAAGACACGAGCAAGATTGTGTCTAAAAGATACACCTGCATCCTTCAGAAGCTTGAAATTCCAAAATTATGCATTCTCTTTCCTAGGCTATATCATTACTTTGTTTTTTACCAAATATCAAGCATCTTTTATTTTATTTAATTGAAACATATTAACTGTACATATTCATGAGGTACAGAGTTAGATTTCAATACATGTATACAATGTGTAGTGAGCCAATCAGGGTAGTTAGCAAATATACAAATGCAAAAATTTATTGTTTCTTTTAAGTTCTTTGAAGTTTCATTAAAGCTCCTCTCTTTTAGCCATGTGACAACATACATTAAGCTATTGCTAATTATAGATGTCTAGCAGTACTGTACACCAATAGACATTATTTTCCCTATCCAGATGTAATTTTGTATCCTTTAACAAACCTCTTACTATCCTCTTTGCCACTTCTACTTTAACCACAGTTCTAGTCTGTACTTCTAAAAGTTCAACTTATTATTATTACTATTTTTATTATTTTAGCTCCAACATATGAATGAGAACATACAGTATTTCCCTTTCTGTACCTGGTTTATTTCACTTAACATGATTTTCTCCAAGCTCATATGTGCTGCTCCAAATGGCAGAATTTCATTTTTTTTTTTTTATGGCTGAGTAGTATTCCATGTCTACCACATTTTCTTTATCCAGTCATCTGCTGATGGACATTTAGGTTAGTTCCAAATCTTGGCTATTGTGAACGGAGCCACAATAAACACGGGAGTGCAGGTATCCCTTCAACATGTTGATTTCCTTTTCTTTGGATATATTTCCTGTAGTGAGATTGCTGTATTGTATGATAGTTCTATCTGTAGTTATTTGAGAAACCTCCAGACTGTCGTGCACAATGGCTACACTAATTTACAATCCCACCAACAATGTATAAGAGTCTCCCTTTCTCTGTATCCTCACCAATATTTTTTATTCCCTTTCTTTTTGATAATAGCCATTCTAACCGTGATGAGATATCTTACTGCTGTCTTGATTTTCATTTCCTTGATAATTAGTGATATTAAGCATTTTTCATGTACATGTTGGCCATTTGTATGTTTTCCTTTGAAAAATGTCTATTCATCTCTTTTGCCCATTTTTTAATTGGATTATTTTGGCTTTTTTACTGTATAGTTGCTTGAATTCTTTGTATATTCTGGATATTGAACCCTTGTCAGATGTATAGTTTGCAAATGTTTTCTCCTATTCCATAGGTTGTCTTTCTGCTCTGTTGATCATTTCCTTTGCTGTGCAGAAGCTTTTTGGTTTGATATAATCCCATTTATTTAGTTTTGCTTTTGTTCCCTGTGCTTTTGAGGTCTTATTCATAAAATCTTTGCCCAGCCCTGTGTCCTGAAGCATTTCTCCTGTGTTTTCTTCTAGAATTTTTATAGTTTGGGGTCTTAAATTTTAAGTCTTTAATCCATTTGAGTTGATTTTGGTAAATGGTGACAGGGCTCTGGTTTCATTCTTCTACATATGGAAGTCCAGTTTTCCCAGCACCATTTATTGAAGAGGTTATCTTTTCTCCAATGTTCTCAGTAACTTTGTCAAAGATCTGTTGGCTGTAAACATGGGGATTTATTTCTGGGTTCTGTATTCTGTTTGATTGGCCCATGTACCTGTTTTTAATGCCAGTACCATGCTGTTTTGGTTACTATAGCTTTTTTTTTTTTCCTTTTTGTCTTTTTTCATGTCTGGCAATGGATCGCAACCCTCAGTGTCGCGCCCGTACCGGACTGGGACCGGCAACGGGATCGCAACCCTCAGTGTTGTGCCCGCACATCACTCAGCCAGTGAGTGGGAACCGGTCTGTATGTGGGATCCGAACCCTTGGCGGGAGCGCCGCCACCCTCCCAAGCAGCGCACTGTAGCAGTGCGCCATTGGGCCGGCCCATACTATAGCTTTTTAGGATAATTTGAAATCAGGTAGTAATGCCTCCAGCTTTGTTTTTTTTTGTTCAGAATTTCTTTGGCTATTCAGTGTCTTTTGTGTTTCCTACGAGTTTTAGGTTGTTTTTTTCATTTCTGTAAAGAATGTCATTGGTATTTTGATTGCATTGAATTTGTAGATTGCTTTGGGTAGTATGGTCATTTTGACAATGTTAATTCTTCCGATCTATGAACATGAATGTCTTTCCATTTTTTTGTGTGTCCTCTTTAATTTCTTTCATCAGTGTTTCATAGTTTTCATTGTAGAGATCTTTCACCTCCTTGGTTAAATATATTCTTAGGTATTTTATTATTTTGATATCTGTTATAAATGGAATTGCTTTCTTGATTTATTTTTCTGCTAGTTCACTGCTGGTTTACAGAAATGCTACTGATTTTTGTATATTTATTTTGTATCCTGCAAGTTTACTACATTCATTTATCAGTTCTAACAGCATTTTGAGGGAGAGTTTAAGTTTTTCTATATATGAGATCATGTCATCTGCAAACAGGAACAATTTGAGTTCCTTTTTTCCAATTTTGATACCCATTATTTCTTTGCCTTGTTGCACAAGCTAGAACTTCCTGTACTATTTTGAACAGGAGTGGTGAGAGTGGGCATCCTTGTCTTGTTCCTGTTCTTACAGTAAAAGCTTTCAATTTTTCCACATTCAGAATAATGTTAGCTGTGGGTTTGTCACATATGGCCTTTATTATGTTGAGATACTTTCCTTCTATACCTAATTCATTGAGAGTTTTATCATAAAGGGATGTTGAATTTTATCAAATGTTTTTGTGCATCTATTGAAATAATCATATGGTTTTTGTATTTCATTTTTTTGATGTGGTGTATCACAGTTATTGATTTGTGCATGTTGAACCATCCTAGCAACCCTGAGATGAATCCCATTGATCATTGTGTATAATCTTTTCAATGTGCTGTTGAATTCTGTTTGCTAGTATTTTGTTGAGAATTTTTCCATCCGTGTTCATCGAGGAAAAGAAAACTTTTTGCTGTTGTGTCTTTGTTTGGTTTCCTCATGAGTTTGAGAGAATACACTGTGCTTTCATTTTTTAGCAGAGTTTGAGAAGAATTTATATTATTATTATTATTATTATTATTATTATTATTATTATTTTAATTGTGTAGAATTCATCTGTGAAGCCATTCGGTCCTGGGCTTCTCTTTGTTGGGAGACTGCTGATTACTGATTCAATCTCATTGCTCATTATTGGTATCTTAAGGTTTTCTATTTCTTTTGGTTCAGTCTTGGTAGGTTGTATGCACCCAGAAATTTATCCATTTTCTCCAGATTTTCAATTTTGTTGGCATATAGTCATTCATAATAGTCTCTAATGATTTTTTGTATTTCTGTGTTATTGGTCTTAATGTCTCCTTTTTCATTTCTGATTTTAATTTTTATGAAACTTAATTGGTCAATAATAGCATTGTGGTTAAGCTTTAGATTGTTTCCTGTGTAAAGTTTTGATCAGTATTAAATAGAGGCAACATTAAAAAATACATCCCTCTTGTTCTGTGTACTAATTAAGTGCCTAATAATTGTCTGTTCAATGAATTTAGTAAAATGTTATTACCTGACTTCTCTGTGCCTGAAATAATACTAAGAAACAAAGAAACACAATTATCTAAAGGATAATCCTTGATGTTAAATTCTACAGGCAGACAGATGTACAACTAAGTGGATTAGTCTCACAATACGTACAGAATTCTACCGAAAAAAAAAATAAATTATTCTGGGACTGGTGTCAGAGAAAACTAATTTATTTGGGCCTTTGAGCATCACCAAACAGGTTTATGAAGTCTAAATTCATAGTTAAAATAAAGATAATAATCCTAGTACATAATCTGGGTAATTTTCAGATCTAAAACTTTTCTTAAGCTGGAGGTGACAGTGATGCATATTAACTCTTCTTTTTTTTATCATCAGACTCCACTTTGCAAAGAAAGCCCACCTCCCCCTAATTAGCATATACATGCATTTTTTTAAAAAAATTTAATTTTGGTAAAATACACATAACACAAAATTCACCATCTTAACCTACACTTAAAAAGTGTACAGTTTAGTAGTTCTAAGTACATTCACATTATTGTGCAACTGGCCTCCAGAATTTCTTTCATCTTGCCAAACTAAAACTTGATACCCATTAAACAACAACTCTCTCCCTCCTTCCTCCCAGCCTCTGGCTGCCACCATTCTACTTTCTGTCTCTATGAATTTGACTACTCTAGGCAACTTGTATAAGTGGAATCATACAGTATATATCTTTTTTCACTTAGGATAACGTCCTCAAGGATCATCCATGTTGTAGCATGTGTCTGAACTTTCTTTCTGTTTAAGATATATACCACATTTTGTTTATCTATTAATATGTCAATAGACAGCTGGGTTGCTTCAACCTTTTGGCTTTTATGAATAATGCTGCTGTGAACATGGGCATGCAAATATCTCTTTGAGACCCTGCTTTCAATTATTTTAGGTATATACCTAGAAGTAAATAGCTAGATCAAATGGTAATTCAATCTTTTAGTTTTTTGAGGAACTATCATAATGTTTTCTATAGTGGCTGCACTGTTTTACATTCCCACAATGTAACAGTACATAAAGGTTCCAATTTCTCCACATCCTCACCAACACTTCTTATTTTCTGTTTTGTGATAGTAACCATCCTAAAGGGAATGAGGTGGTGTCTCAGTGGTTTTGAATTGCATTTCCCTAATGATATTGATATTGAGCAACTTTTGATGTGCTTGTTGGAGAAATGTCTGTTCAAGTTCTTTGCCCATTTTTTAATCAAATTGTTTTTTCTTTTCAAATTATTGGGGTTATTTATATATTCTAAATATCAATCCCTTCCTAGATATATGATTTGCAAATATTTATCTTATTCCATAGGTTGCCTTTTCATTCTGTTGTTTTCTTTGATATACAAAATTTTCTCATTTTTATGTATTTATCTATTTTGTCTTTTGTTGCCCATCCTTTTGGTGTTAAATCTAAGAAATCATTCCCAAATTAAAGCTTTTCCCATATGTTTTATTCTAAGCACTCTACAGATTTAGTTCTTACATTTGGTATTTGATCCATTTTGAGTTAATTTTTGCATACAGTATAAGAGTCCAATTTCATTCTTTTACATGTGGATATCCACCTTCCACAGCACCATTTGTTGAAAAGACTATTCTTTCCCCATTAAGTGTTCTTGTCACCCTTGCCAAAAATCATTTTATCATATGTGGGAATTTGGGGGGGGGGCTATTTTATTCCAATGGTTTATGTATCTGTCTTTATGCCAATACCACACTTTTATTATTATAGCTCTGTGATAATCAAACATATTATTGCTTGGAAATGTTCCTGGTAGAGTTTACCTAGTAGCCCAAGCATTCTGTCCACTCTGATGGCTGTAGTCAGGTTCTTTGCCTCCAAGGAAGAACTCGCTATTTGAATCTGATCTATTTGGGGTTCACCATGAATGCTAGTTTCTCTCTGATTACAACCTATTGCTAAATGATTATTTGCTACCATTTTTGTTTTATTTTTGGATTCAAAGTAGATCAATTTTTGTTCGTATTGGTAGTGAGTTCTTTTTGAAAATACTACCTTCATTATTTAAGTTATAACACTTATGTCTTCCTCCAAGTAATTCTTTTAATATTTGTTCAAATCCCAAAGCTAAACTCCTATATTGGATATTTCAAGAGACATTTTTATAAATATTAATTAACTGTCTGGGTAGGTTTCTTTAGTGATATTGAAATGCAACCCATATTAAACCTCAGTTACTGAAATCCATATGGGTAAAACAAATTAGTTCAAAATACATAAAAGCTCTTCTTTGGAACATCATACAATTTTATGTTGTTTGCCAACCTCGATTTTTTATTTATTTACTTTTTGTATTTTGTAACAATTTTATTAAGACTGAACCCACATCAGTATTCCTAAACTGTAAACAATGGGGAACTAAAGTTTCAAAGGAAACACATTAGGGATCATAGATAATAGACGAAACCCTTTACATTATGTTATTGCCTTTATACAATCAATACACAATATTTAAGAAAAATTGAATCCTTACTATGCAAACATTTTTCCATACTACCTTCTTTTTATCTTTCTTTGACTTCTTTTATTTGATTTTCAGCAATTCTGCCTGGATAGCTTTATCTTCTTGCACTATATCCTGAGCTATCTTAAGATCAGCCAATGCTTGATTGTATTCTTTTAATCCTTGCTATCCTTGAGCTCTGTGGTACAGTGCTTTGGTATTCGATGGGTCTATTTCAAGAGCCTCCAAACAACTGTCAATTTCTCCCTGCCAATCTGACATCTTTGGTTTACAAGCAGCAATATTAAATACAAAACTTACACCTATACATTACAGCTTGGAACGATCTGCATTCTCCATAACAGCCTTTGAGCCATCCATATATCTTAAAATTTTTGTATCTTTTTTAATGGCCATCTCCTAGTTCTGGGATTTGAAAAAATAATCAATTTTTTAAAGTTTTCTGTTCTTAATAAAATTTTATCTACATCTTTTAAATCTATATCTGTATCCTCAGGGAAATCAGTATTACTATTACCAGAGCCATTTTCAGGAATATTTCCCAATCATTCCTTTCCTTCAATTCTCCACACTCTGCAATAACACACAATTTGGATGTTTTTCACCTTTCACTTCTATATTCTCCAGTATCCTTGCCACACCTATTCCTTTAATTACTTGGCCAAACACTACATGATTCCCATCCAAATGAGGAGTTGGAACTGTTGTGAGAAAGAACTGAGAACCATTTCTATCACTCCTGCATTTGCCATGCTCAATAAACCCTCCTGATCATGCTTATAATAGAAATTTTCATCTTCACATTTTTCACCATAAATACTTTCTCCACCCATGAAGAAGGCATAGCAGTTCTTAATGTGTATGTACCAAACAAGCAAGCTGAAAAATATGTGAAGAAAAATCTAAAAGAACTGAAAAGAGAAATAGACAAATCTGCAATTATAGTTGGAGCTTTTAACACCTTTCTCTCAACAAAGGATAGAACAAGTAAACAGAGAATCAGTGTGAATACAGAAAAACTCAACACCATCAACCAACAGGATCTAATCAACATTTATAGATCACTTCACCCAACAACAGAATATACACGGAACACATACTAGGATAGACCATGTCCTGAACCATAAAACCAACCTTAACAAATGTGAAAGAATTGAAATCATATAGAATGTTTTCTCCAACAATTAATCAAACTAGAAATCGGTAACAGAAAAATAAGAGGAAAATCTCCAAACATTTAAAAATAAGAAACATACTTCTAAATAATAAATGGGTCAAAGGGGAAGTCTTAAGGGAAATAAGAATACATTAAACAGAGTATCTGCAGACACAAAGAAGACAACAAGGGACTACTACAAGCAATTCTACAAACATGCCTTTGATAACTTACACAAAACAAACCACTTCCTCCAAAAACACAAACTACTCAAATTTACCTAGTATGAAATAATTTGAAGAGCTCTTCCACTATTAAGAAAATTGAATTAATAACTTATAAACTTTCCTCAAAAAGGACATCTCCAGCCCTAGATGTTTTCACAGGAGAATTTTACCAAACCTTTAAAGAATAATTAACACCAATCTTATATATATTCTTTCAGAAAATATAACAGGAGGAAACACTTCCTAATTCATCTTATGAAGCTATTATTACTCTTATATCAAACGCAGACACAAAAAGAAAAAAAATAATACAGAATGAAATCAAATCCTTTATGAATGTAGATGCAAAAAGTTTTAACAAAATATTAGTGAATATAATTCATAAATATATAAAAGAATTGTATACTATGACCAACTGTGGCTTATTCCAGGGATGCAAGACTGGTTCAATATTTGAAAATCAATCCATGCAATCCTCATGCTAACAGGATAAAGAAGAAAAATAACACGATCATATCAATCAATGCAAATAAAGCATTTGACAAATTCAATACACATTTATGATAAAAACTCTCAGCAATCTAGGCATAGAGGGGAACTTCCTCAACTTGATGAAGTACATCTCCAAAAAGCAACAGCAAAAATAATTCTTTATGGTAAAAAAAAAAATGTTTTTCCTCCAAGTTTAGGAGCAAAGCAAATATGGCTGCTCTTGTAACTTCTTTTCAACATTGTACTGGAGGTACTAGCACAGGAAAATAGGCAAGAAAAGAGAATCAAAAGCAGACAGAATGAAAAGAAAGAAAGAAAACTGCCCCTATTTGCAGGTATGAAATGTTTGTCAATGTAGAAAATCGCATGGAATCTACAAAAAACTCCTAGAGCTAAAAAGTGTGCTCAGCAGTACACAGTATACAAAGATAAATATATGTACAAGACAAACATATGGTGTATACACTGTGGAATAGCTAAATCAAACTAATTAACATATACATTACCTCATATACTTACCATTGTTTTTGTTCTGAGAACACTTAAAATCTACTCTTTTAGCAATTTTCAAGTATACGGTATGTTGTTATTAACTTTAATTACCATGTTGTACAGTAGATCTCTTGAGTTCCTCCTAACTAAAATTTTGTGTCCCTTGACTGACAATCATGCCCATACCCCCGCTTACAATAGCAACTTCCAGTCTTAACAGGTCCAGATGATTTTGCAGGCAAGTCTTTACTAAACATTCAGGAAGCATACAAGTTCTATCTTACACAAAATATTTCGAAAAAAAAAAAAAACAAAAAAAAGGAGAAAGTTAATTATCATTTGATGTAGCCAATACAATGTGGATATCAAAACTGAAGAATAAATAAATAAATAAATAACTGAACAAGAACAGTAAAAGAAAAAATTATAAACATAGACACAGAATTTCTAAACATATTACTAGCAAAGAGAATTCAGCAGTGTGAAAAATGCCTGACAAGGTATAATGAAAAAGCAAGAACTCTTCGATTTACCTCAGAGGATAATCATGATGATTGACTGGCAGCCCTCGTGAGGCCGTTGCTTTCACACATACTGAATGAAGAATTGCCATTCCTGCTGACCACTGGTCACTCTGGTCACTGCTACTCACACCAGATTCTCCAGCCTCCTCTGAGCTAGTGTACTTAAGTTCTTAAGCTGCCAGAGCGTCACAATTATTTGGGATTCCTTGTACAAGTGGGCCTAATAACCCACTCCTCGCTATGTGTTACAATTGTCTCTTGGGCATGAAAGCTGGGCTTTGAATATCCTAAGATTTTAAAAGTCACCAGTCTATTCGACAATAGTCCCTTGGACACAAACTATCAAATCCAAGAATTGCTTCCCCACCCACTCCCATAGTTTCACAATGTGTTTAAGCCCTTCCCTATCCCTCCCTCTCCCCAATTTTAGATTCACACATTTTCTCAGTCTGAGTCAATCCTTCCAACCGTAGCAGCATATTCTCCCTAACCCAAACCTTAATTCCAAAAGCCTGATTCCTTACTACCACCTCCTCACCAGCACCATGTCTCCCTTCAACCCAACTTCCCACTAATATCACATTGTCACACTACAGCCACACAATGTCTACAATGACAAAATTTATTTTTATAAAAAAAAACAAAGATAGCAGGAGAAAGGAAGCCAGGGACCACTGTTAAAGGTGTGTGTTTGTTTGATTGGGTGTTTATTTAAGGCATGGTGTTTTAAAATCCACTGGGTCAGGACCAAGCTTCTAATTTTTAAGAGCTTTATTGAGGAATGATTGATATTGAAAAGCTGCACATATTTAATGTCTACAATTTTGTGAGTTCAAAAGCCACTTTTTCTTGAAAGAATATTTTCCTCGCCTTTTTGAAATTTTGAAATTATCAAAAATTTCAAGTAGCCTTTCTAAGGCCTGTAATTTCAATGTTAAAACCTCCTTGCTTAAAGAAGAAATATAATCGTCTACAGTTCATTTTTTTTTGAACCGCATGCCAGGTGCAGCAGACACTTTTAGTTGCTTCCCTTCATATGTTCTCATTCTATTACTTTTTCTCAATTATCTAGTTTTTTTCAATTATCTATCCTCCTCCACAGGGCCATGTGTTTTAGGAACCAGCCTCATCAAATGATGGTTCTTGATTGGACCGAACCCATAGTGGTAATACCATTCCCTTTCTTTTTGAAGTGCATTTGTTGTATAATTCTAGTCGATGAAATGGCATAAGGAATGGGGAAGAAGAATGCAACTTTGGGGGAAGTGTTTCCTTGCTTTTTTTTTTTTTTTTTTTTTTAAAAAGATCAAGGAATGTTT
>NW_007726831.1:118755-122252 GCF_000696425.1 Galeopterus variegatus
TTTTTTTTTTTTTTTTTTTTTTTTAAGAAGATCAAGGAATGTTTCTGTGGACATTGTTGTGTTTGGATGTGATGTTTGGAAATGTGGCAGTCATTTTACTACTATGAGGGGAATAGCCTGAAGAACTCCTTGAAACAGAAAGAATGGCTGAACAGAAATAGGAAAAACCTGGATCCTCAAAGGTATTACCAAGCCTTTGAATTAACCAGCTCTGGAGCTGCCCCACCCACCTCTGGTCTTTTTCTTTTTTTTTTTTGGTTAGTGAAATAAAATATTTTATTACTGTTTAATTCTATTTGAGTTTTTTGTTTGTTTGTTTTAAGCCCCTGCTAAAGGTAGTCAAATTGATACAGCAGTTTCTGAATATAAATATTCTTCCTTCTTGTCATCTGTGCTTAAAGATTATCTAGTTAATGATATGTTTAATTTTCATGCAAGAATTTTGATATAAAACATTTATTTGAGTTGTCATTTAAGTTATTTTGTTTTTCTTCAACAATAGGAGCAAGAATGAGAACTTGAGATCCATAAAAAAGGCATGATTAATAACTCGACCTCATCTTGGGCTATCTCCACAAAGCAGGCCAGGGAAATTCCCTCTAGATAGTTCGCACTTTATCTATTCCATTTTCAGAAATTCACTATCAAAGACAGAATTCTTGATTAAAAATAAAAATGGATTCTGCCTTTAACAAGATCAGAGGTACTAAAAATGATGCCAGGAACATCCAAAGGAAATAAACACTGTTTAGATGTATGGTTCACCAGAAAAATATGAATAAAGAAGAGTTCAGCATTTGTATTCCTAACTTGTAAAAAGTTATAATGGAAAATAAAACCATTAAAAGTAAGATCAAATTTAGAGCCTGCAGAACACCATCTTTTTTTCATCTCAGCTTAGAACACTAAATCAAAAATGACAATTACTTTTGCCTGTGCTTATCTCAAAGACAGCCAAATAATGTGACCGGATGTAAGCTTATTCATCCTCATGAATGTAAATCCGAGATTTAGAGATGCTGTACTGTCTTGTGCATTTGTCTCCTCTTAAGGTGGTAGTCTGTTCAATTTAATAAACACATACCTAATACCTACTGTGGTCAAGTCTATGTACTAAGTTCTTGGGCAGCAGGGAGGAGGATGGCAATGAGGGAAAGACGAACAGGGCAACTGATGGGTGACAAAGCCACTTCGAAGTCGTCTGCAAAGCTAATTAGAATGTCAGTTTATGATGCTCTTTAATGCTTTATCTAAACAAAATATCAAAGGGCAAAGAGAAACTCTTCAGCTGAGGAAAGAGAGGCTCTCTTTAGCCAGTTGAGGAAAAAAGGAAAAACCTCAAAGAAAAGATAGCACTCGAACCTGGGAAAAATACGTAGGGTTCCAGTAAGTAAAAACTGGGGTGAAATCTTTTCCTAAGGAAACAGCTGAAAGTTTATACTTAGGGAAAATATTCAAATTTTCACAGAGCCTATAGCAGTGGATCAGCTGGGGAAATGTTTTAAAACGAATGCCCAAATTACATCGCAAACCAGAGTCTCTGGGGAGGAAAACAGGCATCAATATTTTATAAAACTCTGAGTGATTCCACATGTAGCCAAGATCAAGGTTCTCTGGACTATAAGGACTGATCTAGGCTCTATCCTCTCCTTAACACTCATCACCCACCACTCCTATCATTCTGTGCGCCAGACAGATGGGCTTTATGTTCCAGAGTAAGCTTTTATTTCTCTTTCCCAGAGCTACACAGATGTTGCTTCCTCTGCCAAATTTTTCCTCCCAAACTCTCTTTCACTGGATAATTCTACTAGTCTTTGGAGACTCAAATGTCAATACTTCTGAAATCTTCAAACCTGAATCAAGATTAGATCATGTTATTAAATACCCATAATACCCCATTCAGTTCCTTCTCAGCACTTATCATCACAATTTACACTTAAAAATATATTTGTGTGATTGATGGTTCAAATCTTTCTTGCCTCTATCAGAACCATGGCAGTGGGGAGTATATGAGTTTCATTCGCTCTTTTATCACAAATTTCAAAAACCATGTCTAGTGAATAACAAGTGTTAAATTAAAACTTGTGGTATGAATGAATACATGAACGAATGAATTGGATATTTCAGGGCACAGGAGGAGACATGCAAGCTATCCATTGCAGGATATATGTCTATTGTCCTATCAGAAAGAACTTTCCTCCCCCTTCTCTAAAAATATTACCCACCCACCCATTTCACTGTCTCCCTTGTTTTATTTTTCTTTGCAGTCATTATTGCTACTGACATATTTAAATATATTTTATTTGCTTAACATCTGTCTCTTCCTTTTGGGGACTATAAGCAAAGACCTCCTCTTTTTGTTTACTGCTGTATCTCCAGTATCCAGAACAATACCTGGCACTTGAGAGGGGTCTTCAAAAAGTTAATGAAAAGATTTGTATTATCTTTTAATTCCATTTTCCAGGAACTTTCTGAAGTACTCTTTTATTAGGTTTTCAATAAGTGTTCATAAAATAAATTGTGTGGGGTGTGAGAAGTGTGTGTGGGAGGGAGGGAGGGAGGGGGGGAGAGAGAGAGAGAGAGAGAGAGAGAGAGAGAGAGAGAGAGAATGTGTGTGTGTGTCAGGGCGACCAACCATCCAGGTTTGCCTGAGATTCAGCTGGGCAAAAAGGAAGGATCCATAATAAAGCAAGGATGTGCAAAACCATAGAAGGTCTTGGGGTTGTGCATGTATATGTATTTTGGGAAGGGAGAACATTGATTAGATTATGGGAATAGTATACAGGATGAATTAAATCAGATGAATAGGGCAAGGGGAGAGGTTCTTTTGATGAATTTTTTTTTTCAACAGCCCCCAAAATGGTAATGAGGGTCCAAGCAAGAAAAAGGGCTAGAATAAAGAGGGGAAGCAGAAATAAGATAAGCAATGACTGAAGGTCAGAGCCAAAGGAGAGAAAATTATCTGATGAGTAACTTTTGCCTTCTGTGATTGGTCAGTCTGGTGAGGGCAGTGAGATTTGGCAGTGTGCAGAATGCAGTATGATACTCATAGCTGTGAAGCTTGGTGATTTATCTGAGCTCTGAAAAATTGAAAGTGTCACACTGGTGATGTTAAAGAATGACTCACGTACTGGAGCAAGGCTGGATTGAGATTTCCTTAAAGGCACTTACTTATCTATCTGTTTGTAATACACAGGAGTCTGAGAAAGATATGCCTACTGAATGTGTGGGCTTTTTTCCCTTCTATGCTCCTGATTTTTTCAAGGCATTTTCCCAGTGCCATCTCTACAACAACTGAAACTCATTTTATGATATTTTTTTTTGGTTCAAAGAAAGGATTATCTATGTGACTGATATATTCAAAGAAACAACTGAAAAATGTCTTATCCATGTAGGTTATTTGAATACTTTTAAATGTCCTGTCCTCATGCACTACAACGTCAAAGAGGCCTGTGTGTGTGTGTGTGTGTGTGTGTGTGTGTGTGTGTGTGTGTGTG
>NW_007726831.1:122574-197496 GCF_000696425.1 Galeopterus variegatus
AGAGAGAGAGAGAGAGAGAGAGAGAGAGAGAGAGAGAGAGAGAGAAGAATGCTGATCACAAAATTTGATTCATGTTATCTGGCTAGTTTGCCTGCTGTTGCTTTCTTTTCTTACCCATTGGTATCTTCTCAAAGATATATATTTAGTTTTAAAAAATTACTTTTCCACATAAGAAAACACTACTGTTTAATTATGGATGTTGTACATGTATGTGTGTATGTTTGTGTGTATATTTGTGTGCATGTACATCTTAAAAGAGAAATGGAGAAGATATGTCACATTTGAGTTTACAAGATATGGTAGATTACATTAAAAACCCCAATTCTTCATTCTTTTCTGATTGCAGGCTATTTTCCATGTGACTATGTAGTTCTTCTGTCTAAAGAGGTAAAGTTGATTTCCCCATGTGACTTGTTTTGGCCAATAGAATGATAGCAGAAGTCATGTGTCCAAGGGCAAGACATGCTCTTTGATGACTGGGCTTACTCTCTTGCACTTCTGCCAGTACCATAAGAAAACACATGGGCTGGCGCACTGATCACAGGAGGGGAATGAAAAACATACAGAGCAGAGCTGCCCCAGCCAACCTACAGCCTATGTCTAGATATGTGAGAATGTGAGAAGTAAGTGCCTATCATTGTATGCCACGAAAACTTTTGTGATTGACTGTCATGTAGGATATTGTTGTAACAGTTGACTATCCAAGAAATGTAAATGTAGTGGTTATAAGAGTGAATTAATAATTTATGCCAGACAAATAAAAGTGACTAACTCTATATGTTTAGAATTCACATGAAAGACAATAAGAAGCAGTAACCTGAACTTATTTTCATGTGTCAGCTGCATTTTATAGAAATGCAAGTAACTTCCAAAAGTATTTCTTGATGGCTTAGAGCATTACAAATTCAAATTATTTAGACAAAAATGTTATAGAAATGCTTTTGTGAAAGATTTTAATTTTAAAGAGAAAACAAAATGCCTAAAATGGAATTAGAGGTAGTTCCCTATACATAACTTATTTGTTCATCAGGTATATGTCAACAAAACCCCCCTTTCCATTTTAGCTAATAATTTCTGTTTCTACCTTCCCCTTCCCCTTGCTCAGCTGATCTCACTAGAGTATGGGCATCCTTTCTCCCAGGGTCACGAATCCCCACATAAATCACCTAGGTCTGGTATGGGTCAATATGGCTCTATAGTTGCAAAAATAGAAGTGGTGATGGTTGAAGGAAAAGATCAGGTGGTAAAAACAAAGGGAAAATTCTTGATTTCCTGTCCTCATTTCTTTTCATCAGTACTTATATACCCCCCTGTTCACTTCGGCTTCATAATTCCTATCTTGTCTCATTCTTCTCTTCCCCGCCCCTGTTGCTCCTATCCTGGGCCCTTGTTTTTCTAGACCTCACTCTTCTTAAGTACATATCCAAGACACGGCAACCATCCTATGAGGCTCAGAACTGTAGAGAAGATGAGTGCATCCTCCTATTGCAATTGATGTTGATGAATTTTTGGAATGGAACTCAAATTTATTTTCCCACAGATAACCATAGGTTAATAACTAGTATCCACGTACTATTCAGCTATTTGTGCCTTAAGTCAAAAATCCAAAGTATAAAAATGACACAATGGCACTCAGATATGTTTTTTTTTTTCTGATATGCTATGAAAATTACCCTTAGAATTTTTTTTCAAAGAAAAGGTTGAAAAATGACAGCTCTCTATGAAGATCAAGGTTACTCACATTCCAAGGATGGACTGAGAGGTGCTCAGAGGTTCGACATACACCCCAGTGTGAAGTTTAAATGAGTCTTCTCTGCCACAGACAATTGAAGGTTGAATAAACTTGAAAGTTATGAGATTTCATTTTTGAGGACAGGTTTAATCTTTATCCATAATCTTTGCAGAGACAATATCACAGTTGCTAGATTGGTTATGGTTGTCAGCTATCTAACATGGACAGCAGGAAATGTCTTATGTTATAGATCCAGAACATACATTGCCTTCTCTTTAAATACAAGTGCTATATGAGGATGCTAAATGAAATTTTAAAAAGGACACAATATCCTTCTTGTGTTATAAATTCTTATTTCCCTATACATTCTGTTAGAGATCAGGCAAGACACCAAGTCCCCAAAAATTATCAATGCCAGTTAAGTTTGCATTAGCAACATCACATTTATCAAAGTGAATTTCTCTAACTACAGCTATCAACTTCTACTTTACTGACTCTCATAACATTAAGCTGAATATCAGAATGCAGCTGATATACTCTGTGTACTGCCAAGAAGTAGTGGACTAATGGGTACAAAACTATGCTATCTACCCTAAGTGAGTCAATTTATAGTATATGCATGTATTGGAACAACACTGTACCCCACAAATATGTACAAGTAAATGTTAAAATAAAAGTGAATTTCAGTAAAAACTAAGAGAAATAGACAAAGACAAATACATTTTGTATGTCCGTGATATGTCCATCCTTGTATAATCTCCTTTTATCAGACTCAACTGGGCTCTAAAATATGGGTTAGAATTCAAAGTTGCTATAACTGCTTAGTCCACATGCAAAGTTTAGGAGCTTCCAATTCTAAGTTAGTTCTTGTTTTGGTAAAAAAAAAATGTTATTCTTCTTTATCATTGTGAACTTTATTGATAGGCCAATATAAAATAAAAACTCTTTATGCATGAAGAAAGATAACACATTAGTTATGACGCCAGAGAAGGCCACAGACCTCAAGTTTCCTGAGTTCAAAGCCATTTTATGCTCCCGGGGATGGTTTTGCCAAAAAGAAATTCTGGTGATAGTTCCTGTCAGCGAACTACTCTCCATAGTAGTAGTTTAAGTGTCTGTGATTTCTTACAGCTTCTGTAATTTAAGTGGCTTCTTCCATCAGTATCTCTGGTGGGTCACAGTTTCTAAGACCTTTCAGATACAGGAAGGTGCTAGCATAGGAGTCCTACTATGCTTCCTGGAATAGTTCCATGTTGTTGGTAGCTGAATCACCTGATATTTCTCCCTTGGCACTACTTCTAGATGATAGTTCCTTGTAGACCATGCATTGAGATGGCCAATGACAGTCACCATGCTGGGTCAGTCTTACAAGGAATTCTTCAAAATTCTCTGCTGTCGCAGTTGGAAATCTTGGATGACACCATACAGGATTACCACGTCACTTGCTGTTGCTTCTCCCTCTCTTTTCTTGCTCTGTGATGTGGCACAGTTCTACTATCTAAAGTTGCGATGGAATGAAGACTTCATACTTGTAAAGGTTAAGGATCCCCAGTGGTTACAATTATGTTCTTTCACACATCTGGATAAAAATACAAGCTTGGATAGTTGGGGAAGATGGCTGCCACTTCTAATTTTCTAAGGGAGCCAAACCCATCAGGTCTCTGACTTAGCCACCAGTATCCTATAGTCATCAAGATGGCAACTTTTGGAAATGGGTTGAGCTGCATCTTAGCTTTCAGACTTGATTGTGAAAATTCTAAAGGCTGTGGATTTTTTTATTCTTCAATTTATGTTTAGATCTTTACCATCCCATACCTAACCTGACTTTAGCATGTCAATCTGAGTTGACAGGGAGATAGAGAACTAGGTAGGAGAATTAATCACCCAAGAAAGAATGGAGATTGAGTGTATAAGTCTGGCTTTTAAGACACTATTTATTGATAATAAATTTTTAATGATGAGTAAGTTCTGGAGCTGATCACGTGTATGATCAAAAACCATTATACCATTAACTCAACATAAGTTTCTCCAGGTTCATCCATGTTGTTGCAAATGGGAGTATTTCTTTCTTTTTTATGGCAGAGTAGTATTCCATGGAGTATATGGAGTATATATACCACAGTTTCCTTATCCAATCATCCATCGATGAACATTTAGCTTGGTTCCCTTCCATGTCTTGGCTATTGTAAACAGAGCTGCAATGAACATGGGAGTGCAGGTATCCCTTCAACATGATGATTCCCATTTCTTCAGGTATGTACCCAGAAGTGGGATTGCTGGATTGTATGGAAGATCTATCTG
Organism: Galeopterus variegatus; assembly: GCF_000696425.1. NCBI lineage: Eukaryota > Metazoa > Chordata > Mammalia > Dermoptera > Cynocephalidae > Galeopterus > Galeopterus variegatus. The sequence goes on from NW_007726831.1 coordinate 126,608, forward strand.
TAGTTGTTTGAGAAACCTCCATAATGTTTTCCATAGTGCTTGTACTAATTTACAGTCCTACCAACAGTGCAGGAGCGTTCCCTTCTCTCCACACCCTCACCAGCATTTGTTATTCACTATCTTTTTGATTATAGCCAGTTTAACTGGGGTGAGGTGGTATCTCAATGTAGTTTCAATTTGCATTTCCATGATGCCTAGTGATGTTAAGCATTTTTTCATGTATCTGATGGCCATTTGTATGTCTTCCTTTGAAAAATGTCTTTGTTTGCAACAACATGGATGAACCTGGAGAAACTTATGTTGAGTGAAATAAGCAAGGCACAGAGGGAGAAATACCACATGTGCTCACTCATATGTAGGAGCTAAGAGAGAAAGAAGGAAGGAAAGAAAGACCACAGTAGTGCATTCATCTTGCAGAGGGAGAGAACTTTCCTTGGGCTACAAAGTGGAGGGGGAGAAGGGGGAGGGGGAGGGAGGTTGGGGGATAATTGGGTACAAATGCAATTCTGGTAATGGGTATGCTGCCACTATGAATCTGGCCCTCACATCATGGGCAAGAGGGGCGACAATTAGCTTTGTATCTCATGAATATTCATAATAAAGAAGAAAAATAAATAAATAAAAGTATATATTATAGTAAAAAAATAATAAAAAATAAAATAGATGATATGATTATTAAAAAAACCCCAAAACATTGTACTACTCAAATTGCCTTATCATTCTGCCCTTTCAGCCCTATCACCTTAATGCTGTCAGTTGTAATTTGAGATGGGGTAGGTGTCAGCAATGGATTGAAGTTTAGACTTAGTTGTTAGGGCCTGTGATATGAAGTTTCCATATTCTGCAGTAAACTCAAACCAAAGGTCCAGAACCTAGACAGCTTATTACCCAAGGGACCCTATGTCCCAGTTTGGGAATAAACTAAGGAGTAAAATTATTTAAATCTTTATAAATAATCAAACTGCTTTTTCCCTGAGAAACAGAGAGAGAACTCTATATGATTGACTTTCAAATACATTCTAAAATTAAAAACAAAATGCAGTGCGAACATCACTGTACAGCAAGAGATATATGGGTAGTTTCAATATTGTTTAGTTCTCTATTATGCCCAAATGAATCTATAGATCTATAGAAATATAGCGAAGTAGGCAGAGGAATTTATATTCCAGGTAGGACTTCATATTACAGGCAATAATGTTCCAAAACTCTTAATTTACTTTGATATGCCATCAAGGTGTTTTGGTAGAGCAATGTGCTCTTACATTCATACTTTGCTAACAGGCTTTCTAGAATTTTCATTCAAAATTCAAGATCCCCATGTAGTCGATTGCATCACTAGCTCCAATTATTCACTCTTCCCTTTATCCAAACCCTTTGCCATGTGACTTTGAAGTTACTCCCCACAGGTGCATGAATCAGCAGAGCAGAGCCCAAGCCAACTATAAACCCCTGAGAATAAATGATTGCTGTTTTAAACCACTGAGTTTTGGAGTGGTGTCTTATGCAATATCTTTGTGGCAATAGATAACTAACTGATATACCTCCATGAAGAATGTCTAGGTATCACAGCTCCTGCTTATATTAAAATAGTGTTTTAACACGTGTGCCTAACATTATAACCGATTACATGCTATGTGAAATAAAAGACAAATACCTGTCCTTGGTGAACCTTTAATCGAAAGGCAAATGTCTTTCCTAATGTAACAAATGCTTATATTAAGAAGGCAGATTTTCTCTGCACTTTCATTTTGATGGTTCACGAAAGCTGCTGTCTGGTTGTTTTAAACATTTCAATTAGTTATCCACTTTACTTATTTCTGCCCTGAGGCTTAAAGGTAACAGCATAATTTAAGGAGAAAGGAAAAAGACACTACAACCTTGTTCTTGCTGAAGCAATGATAGAGATCATCGTAACAGTGTCAAGGACATTCCTATCAGATATTTTGAGTTCTAACCATACAACCTCAAGGCAGTTAAAGCAACTCTGGGGAAGAAAGCAGTTGTCATACAGTGTTCATCAGTGAGCAGGCTTTTTTTTTTTCCTAAACTTTTCTTTGCCAATGTCCAGTGTCCAAACCTTAGTCATTTTTTGAAAAGCTTGACTTGCTCACTATCTCTATAACTTGCATGTATTATATTATTTTTAAACTTCCCAGAATATTTTTTCTCAAAATTCAGAATTCATTAGGCCAATAAGTGGGTCAGGAATAATAGTAAAGGTAACATTAATTTATTGAGGTATAATTTACATAAAATAAAAAACAGAGATGTTAAATACTCAATTTGATGGGTTTTGACAATTGCATGCACCCAACCAATGACCACTCAAAACAAAACATAGAACAATCATGTCACTCCAGAAAGTTCCCTTCTGTTTTTTTAAAGAGAAATATCCCAGAGGCAACAACATTTGGTTTCAATCAATATATCTTGGTTTTGCCTGTTCTTGGACTTCAACATTGTGTGCACTCTTTTGTGTCTGGCTTCTTTTGCTCAACTGAATCTTTTCATTTCTTTGTTTGTTTTTAGATCCATGTATGTCATTGGGTTTCAGTAATTTGTTCCTTTTATATTGCTGAGTTAGTATACTATTATAAGAATACACTATAATTTGTTTATCCATTCTCCTCTAGAGATAGACACTTGGGTTCTTCCAGATTTTGGCTATCATAAAAAGGCTGCTATGAATGTTCTTGGACAAGTCATTCTGCATACATAATTTTCATTGTGTGTGTGTATGTATGTGCGGATACTTAGAAGTCAAATTTGGATCGAGAATATGTTGAATCTTTAGATAAATTTAGAGAGGTTAGACATCTCAACATTCATTCTTTAAATCCATGAACATTCTGTTTTGCTCCATTTATTTAGATGTCCCTTTATTTCTCTAAGCAATTGAAAGAAATGCATGTCTTCCATTAAATATATCCTTAGGCGTGTTATTTACGGTGTTTTAAATTCAATTTTCCAAATATTTGTTTACAGTACAGAGAAATATAATGGTATTTGTACATAATGAGCTTATATCCTTTTGCTTTACTAAATTAACACATTAGTTATAGAAATTTTCTTCGAAGATTCTACAGTGTTTTCTACATACACAATCATGTCGTCTGTAAATAGTAACAGTTTTTTTCTTTATTTCTTATCATCATGCCTTTCCATTTCTTTTTACTGCCTCCTGATCGAGGCTAAGACCTCTAGTGTTAAATAGAAATGGTGAAAGCAGATTTTCATCCTAGGGGGAAACGACTCAGTCTTTTGCCATTAAGTATTACATTAGCTGTGGACTTTTTACAGATGCTCTTAATCAGGTGGAGGACATTTCCTTCTATTCCAAATTTGCAGAGAGTTTTTGTGTTTTTTTTTTAATCACGAATGTTTAATTTTATCAATTTTTTTACATGTTTTGTGTGACGATAATATGGGTTTTCTCTTTTATCTGGCAATATGGTTATACTGATTTATTTCCAAATGTTAAATCAACTTTGCATGCCCGGGATCAGAACAATGAGTGTGACCAGGAATAAAGAGAGAGATTAGGTAGCAACAAAGGAGTAAATTCGTCAAAAATTATCAGTCCTAAATTTGTATGCACCAAACAACAGAAGTTCAAAATTATCTACCGACTTGAATTAATTCATATCTTTGAAACTTTTCACGCAACAACAGTAGAAGTAGACATTCTATTTGTGTTGTTGTTGTTGGCTGTTGATATTTTATATATTTAGGTTTTTGTTTTATTTTTTCTACCAGGAACAGAATAAATGTCAATCCTATGGTAGATTTTGCCCAGTATATTTTATTTGACTAATGAATAGCTTATGGAACCAATTTGAAAATTAAAAAATATACAAAAACAGGGTAAAGATTACATGGGATCTCCCTGTATTATTTCCCACAACTCTATGAAAATCTACAACTATCCCGAAATTAACAGTTCAATTAACACACACACACACACACACACACACACACACACGAGGGTACGTCAAGAAGTTCATGAAAAAATAGAATTAAAAGATAATACAAATCTTTCCATCAACTTTTTGAAGTACCTTCGTATATATACAGATCCACATATATATATATATGTATATATAAACAACATTAGAGCCCTTTTATTATTTATTTATTATTCCATTCAGATTTGGTATCTATATGGTAGTTTATATTTTTTAAATTTATTAGTAATGAATTGAATTTCATAGTGTAAATTTCACTTTAATGTAATTTTAATGGCTGCTTTATCCTATAACTCAACAGACTTCTTTATTAATCTTCTTTAATATTATCCATTTCCATAGATTCCTACCAAAAAGAGGTTATATTGAATGGAGATTTTTAGAAGATGGGATAAAATATATAAATGCCAAGATAAATAAGCATGACAAAAATTGCAAACTTTTCAACATCTTTCTAAATTTATACAGTTTTGTTCTGCAGCTAAAAGGCATATATCTCTATTACTATCTTTGGAATACATTAGAAAGCTCAGTTGATTTACAAGGCCTTTTTTTTAAATTTATTTACAACACTTTTTCATAGCCTTAAAGATTATATGATTGCCTAAAACCAGGCAAATTATTTGAACTTTAAGAGTATCAAGAACTGTTCCTAAAAATTGTGTTATGAATACCTAGCATCTTTTTGAGAAAATAGTGTACCTGGAAGATAATTTCAAGCAATTTGTAACTACATGAGCCTGAGAATATTGGTTCAATATCTTCATTTTGCCTATTTTATTCTGTTCATTTCTTCCTCTTTTTCCAGTTTCCAGTGTTTTCCTATTTCTTCCCACAACTGTTCATTTTTATTCAAACATTGCTTCAAGTCATATGTCCAGGAATTTTTTTGAAACAAATCCTTGAAACCCATGGTGGTTACCAGTTTTTAATGGGTACCAACATGCCTGTGCCTGCACTGACCCCAGCCACTCTGTGGCCAACTGCCTGCTGCAGTAACGCCTGCAGCTTACCACACATTATTTCTAAGTACCCATGAAATATTCACAAAGATAGACTGTATTATAGACCAAAACAATCTCAAAATGCCAAGAGATTTATATCCTACATAGTACATTATCTTACACAACAAAATTAAAATAGAAATTAGTTACAGAAAGGCAGTGGAAAATTCCCAGATATTCGAAAATTAAACAGCATATCTTTAAATAACCCATGGGTTAAAAAGAAATTGCAAAGTAAGCTACAAAATATTTTGTATTGAATGAAAATGAAAACATAACATAAAATTTGTGGAGATGCAGCTAGAGCAGTTCTTAGGGAAAAATCTATAGTATAAAATGAATATATAACACAAAAAGAAAGGTCTCCAATCAATAATCTAATCTTCTACCTTAAGAAACTAAAAATAAAAGCAAGTTAAACCTAAATTGTGCAGAATCCAGAAAATAATAAAGAGAAAAGCAGAAATCGGTGAACTAGATAACAAAAAAATACTAAAGAAAATCAATAAAACCAAAAGCTACTTTAAAACAAAAGGAATGAGTGATAAATTTCTAACCAAACTCTCCAAGTAAAAAAGAGAGAAAACACAAATTACTAATATTAGCAATGAAAAAGGGTTATCCCTATAGATCCTTCAAATATTAAAATAATAGTAAGGGAACATCATGAACAACTTTATGTCTATAAATTTAATAGCTTATATAAACTGGACACAGAAAGACCTTTATGTGAATCTTATAGTAGCTCTGTATATAAGATCAAACTACTGGGAACAACTCCATTGTCCTTCATTCAGTAACGGGATAAACCAATGGTGATATATCCATATAGTAAAGTACATTTTTGAAAATAAAAATAAACAAACTACTAATACATGCAATGGCATGGATGAATCTCAGAAAAATTATGCTAAGTGAGACAGTCCATCCACTAAAAGCTACATTCTGGATAATTCCTATTTTTTGACATTCTGCAAAAAGTAGAATTATAGCAACAGAAATCAGATTGGTGTTTACAGAGTCTGAGGAAGTGGGGAAGGGAATTGACTTCAAAGGTGCACAGGGGAACTTTTGGGAATAATGGAAAAGTTTCATATCATGATTGTAGTGGTGGCTACCCAACTGTATACACTTGTCAAAAATCATCAAGGATACACATAAAAGGGTGACTATTACCATACATAAATTATACCTTAATTAACTTGCTTACAAATAAACAATGGGAACTAGCTTCTGCTTCTGGTATTGTGGAAAATTGGTTATTTTGAAAATTCCTCTTATTGCAATACATCTAGAATCTGAGTGATATGCAACAACCATACATTTAAATGCATTGCCTGGATTGCAAGAAATTACAAGGGAAAGTCCCAAGGCCCTCTTCCCCAAATGCACAGGAATCTAAAACAAGAGAAGCAAACAGGTATGGAAAGAACAGTATGGAGGTTCCTTAAAGAACTACAGATAGAACTTCCATATGATCCAGCAATCCCACTCCTGGTGATATATCCAGAAGATTAGAAAATATCAAGTTGAGGGATACCTGCACTCCCATGTTTATTGCAGCTCTATTTACAATAGCTAGGTGATGGAACTAACCGAAATGTCCATCGGTGGATGACTAGATAAGGAAATTATGGTATATATACACAATGGAATACTACTCGCCCATAAAAAGAATGCAATTCTACCATTTGCAGAAATGAGGATGAGCCTGGAGGAAATTATCCTAAGTGAAACAACCCAGGTATAGAAAGAGAAATACCATATGTTCTCACTCATATCTGGGAGCTGAATCCATAAATAAACAAATGAATAATAAAGAGAGACAGAGAGAGAGAGAGAAAGAAAGAAAGAAAGAAAGAAAGAAAGAAAGAAAGAAAGAAAGAAAGAAAGAAAGAAAGAAAGAAAGAAAGAAAGAAAGAAAGAAAGAAAATCACAGTAATACGTTGAACTTTTAAAAAATTAGAGGTGGAAAAAGGGGAAGGGAGGGGAGATGGAGAGGGACTAATGAGGAATTGGTCAACAGACACAAAGAATGATTGCATATTGTAATGATGAATAAGCTAACTATACTGATCTAACCACTGCACATTCTACACTATTATTGAAAATCAATGTTGTACCCCATATGTATAAATAATAAAAAAATTTTAAAAAGAAAGTGGAGAGAGAAAACCACCAAAATAAAGACATATCATCTATACAGTACACAAATTAGGCTGATCCCTGACTAACAGAAATGATGGAAGTCAAAAAATAGAATAGTAGTTTTAAAATGTTGAGAGAACATAATTTTTAACTTATATTTGTGTAAGCCTAACAAGCTCTTTCAATAATAAAGACAATATAAAGACATTTTCATATAAATATAAACCAAGCGAACTGAGCAAAGCAGACTTTCACTAAAGAAATATCCAAAAGATGTTCCCCAAGAAGAAATAAGTTCTGAGATTCATGAAGAAATGTGAAAAAAAAAAAAAACCTGACAGTTATTATTTAAGTCTAAACAGTAATATTTCTTTTTAACTTATGGGGTTAAGAAAGTAAAATAGAACATAAAGAAAATCCTGAACAATAACAAATGCTGTCAAGGATTCAGAGAAAGGGAAACCCTCCTACACTGTTGGTGGGACAGTAAATTGGTGCAGCCATTATGGAAAACAGTATGGAGTTTCCTCAAACAACTGCAGATAGATCTACTATACGTTCCAACAATCCCACTGCTGGGTTTATACCCAAAGGAATGGAAATCATTATGTCAAAGAGACACCTGCACTCCCATGTTTATCGCAGCTCTGTTTACAATAGCTAAGAGTTGGAATTGACCTAAACGTCCATCGACAGATGACTGAATAAGGAAAATGTGACATGTATACTCAACAGAATACTACTCTGCCATAAAAAAGAATGAAATTCTGCCATTTGCAGCAACGTGGATGAACATAGAGAAAACTATGTTAAGTGAAATAAAACAGGTGCAGAATTAGAAATACAGCATGTCCTCATTCATAAGTGGGAGCTGGAAGGAAGGAAGGAAAGAAGGAAGGAAGGAAGGAAGGAAGGAAGGAAGGAAGGAAGGAAGGAAGGAAGGAAGGAAGGAGGGAGGGAAGGAAGGAAGGAAGGAAGGAAGGAAGGAATACATTAAACTTTCACAAAAAAGAGAGAACAGGACTATGGTTATTAGAGATGGGAAAGGGGGGATTGGGTTTGGAGAGAAACTAGTTAAGGGTCACAAAGATTGATTACATTTTGTAATCATGAGTATCCTAATTATCATCATTTGATCACCACATATGGTACACATGTGCTGACATTTGATTCTGCACCCCACAAATATATATAATCAATTATATTTCAATTAAAAAACTGTCAAAAAATTTATGTAAAGCTGAGAGAGGGGTGATTGGAATTAAAGCAAAAGATCTTTGCATTATATAATAATATGTAACGATATTAACTAAATTTAGAATTTTTCAAAGAAGGCATTTCAGGTAATGTTTTAATTTTCACCATCAAATGCATAGACACAAAATGGGTAGAGGGAGTTTAAAGATATAAAAACAAAAAATCAATCAACCCCAAAAGAGATAAGAAAGGAGAGGAGAAAAGAACCATGTTAAAGGTAAAGCAAATGAAAAGCACAAAACAAGATTTAGAAACAAATCAAAGCACACTATTCAAAAAAAAAAATATTAATGAAATACACTTGCCAGTTAAAAGGCAGAGATTTTTGAGATATGTTTTTGGTGGGTTTTTTTGTTTGTTTTTGTTTTTGTTTTTGTTTTTTGTTTTTAGCCAGCTATATGTTGTTATAAGAGACGTGTCTAAATGAAAGTACCCAAAAAGGTTGAAAATAAAGGGATGGAAAGATAATGCAGGAAAATTCTAATCTAAAGAAGCCTAGTTTAAGTTATCAATGTCGCATAAAGTAGTTTTAATATAAAAACATTATTAAGACAAAGAGGATGAATTCATAATGATTAAAGAATTCATTCACTGGAAAGACATCACAGTTCTAAATGACTGCACCTTAATTATATAGCCTCAAAACATAGAAAGTGAAAGTTAACTGAAGTAAAAGAAGAATCAATAAATCAAACACAGTACTGCCTACATGTTTCTTCTGTAGCCTTATGAGTTTTTCTTTTGTCTGAGGATCTGGAGAACCCAATTGAATTGATGGATATATATAGGACCATGTACCAATAACTCAAGAATGTTTCTTTGTGAATAGTGTATTTTAATTTGTTTGTAAATCCTTAAGCACAGATAGAACAATCAGAAAAACAGACCACATTCTAGTTTATAAAGCAGGTGTCAGTAAATTTTAAGGAACTGATATGCAGTATATGTTCTCTGATTACAGTGTTACTAAAGTCAGAATAGTTCCTTTATTAATTTTATGAAGAAACTCCATACTGTTTTCCACAATGGCTGTTCTAATTTACATTCCCATGAACATTGTACACGGGTTCCCTTTTCTATACACCCTTGCCAATACTCATTCTCTCTTGTCTTTTTGATAATAGCCATCCTAACAAGTGTGAGGTGATATCTCATTGTGTCTTTTTAAAAACTTTTTCTTATTTATCATTAGCATATTTCTTACTACATTTTTCTTACAAATAGTGATTTTTCTTTATGCCCTTTACCCAAAGACATCACTTCCCAAACCCCCTTCCACCCTGCCCCCATCTCTAGCATCCTTAGGTTTGTTGTCCCCTTCTGAAAGTTCAATGTATTGTTGTGGTCTTTTCTTCCTTCCTTCCTCCCTCCCTCCCTCCATTTCTCCCTCCCTCCCTCCATTTCTCTCTCTCTCTCTCTCTATCTCTATCTCTATCTCTATCTCTCCGTCTTTCTTAGCACCCACTGATGAGTGAAAACATGCAGTATTTCTCTTTCCTTGTCTGGCTTATTTCACGTAACATAATTTTCTCCAGACTCATCCATGTTGCGGCAAATGGCAGAAAATTTCTGGTAACGGGTAATGCCCCCAGTATAAATCTCGCCCTCACATCATGGGCAGGAGGGGGGACAATCAGCTCTGTATCTCATGAATATTCATAATAAATAATAAAATTTAAAAATAAAATAAAAATAAAAATAAATTTGAAGAAACAGAATTTCATTCTCTCATTGTGGCTTTGATTTGCATTTTCCTGATGATTAATGATGTTCAGCACCTTCTCATATACCTATCGGCCATTTGTGTGTAATTTTTTGCAAAAATATCTAAAATATCTATTCAGGTACTTTGTGCATTTTAAAATCTTTTTGTTTTGTTTTGTTTTGCTACTGGGTTGCATGAATTCCTTATATATTCTGGATATTAATCCCTTATCATATATACAGCTTACAAATATTTTCTATCTGTAGGCTGTCTTTTCATTTTGTTGATTTTTTCTTCTGCTGTGCAGAGGCTTTTAAATTTAATGAAGTCCCACTTGCTTATTTTTGCTTTAGTCACCTGAGCTTTTGGTAGGATATCCAAAAAAATCATTGCCAAGGCGAATGTCAAGGAGCTTTTTTCCCTTATGTTTTATTCTAGAAGTTTTGTAGTTCCAGGTCTTATGCTTAAGTTTTAATCTATTTGGAGTTGATTTTTGTGTACTGTGTAAGATAAGCATTCAGTTTCATTCTTTTGCATGTGAATATCCACTGTTTATTAAAGAGACTATCCTTTTTCTATTGTGTCTTCTTGGTGGCCTTCAAAAAGTAAGTTTACTGTATAAACTTGGGTTTATTTCAGGGCTCTCTATTCTGTTCCATCAATCTACATGACTGAGCAATTCCTCTACTTCATGGAAAGATTCGTGTTAATTTTTAGGTCTAATTTTCCACGAACTTTTTTATTACCCTCATATATCTAAAGAAATGAAATCAACACCCTGTGGAGATATCTGTGCTCCTATTTTCATTGTAACATTATTCCCAATAGCCAAGATACAGAAACAACATAAGTGTTTATTAATGGAAAAATAGATAAAGAAATTGTGATATATGAGACTACTTCAAAAAGTTTGTGGAAAAATTCAAAATAATACAAGTCTTTCCATAAACTTTCTGAAGACCTCTCATATATTCTTGCCATTTGTGGCAACATGGATGAACCTGGAGGACATTATGCTAAGTGAAATAAGCCAGGTATGAAAAAGAAAAATACTGCATGATACCACCTATATATAGAATTTTTTTTAAAATAGTCGAATATATAGAAACAGAGAGCAGAAAAATGGTTACCAGGGGCAGGGAAGGGGAGGAAATGTAGATAAGTATATCAAACAGTACAGACTTGCAATTATGTAGAATGAATAAGTCTAGAGATCTAATGTACACCATGAATACCACAGTTAATAAGACTATACAGAATACTGGATATTTGCTAAGAAATTAGATTTTCAGTGCTCTTTTTTGTTTGTCTTATCAAAATATATATATTTATTTAATTTTTTAAAGCATATAGACCGTACATATTTATGAGTACAGAGTTATATCTCAACACATATATATAGTGTGTGTTGATCTTCAGGGTAATTAGTATATTCAACATTGCTAAATAATCATTTCTTTGTGATATGCACATGTGATCTCCTCTCTAAGTCATTTTATAACATGCAGTAAATCGTTATTAATTACAGATTACTGGGTAAACTATACACCAAGATGAATATTTTTCCTATCTTGCTATAATTTTGTGTCCATTAGACAAACTTTCACTATCTCCCCTCCTCCTTTCCCTTTCCCACCTCTAGTAACCACAGTTTTCTCTCCTTTTAACCATTCAACTTATTATTATTTATTTGTTTTTTTGTTTTGTCTGGTTTGGTTCTCTTTTTTAGCTCCCACGTATGAGTGAGAACATGCAGTATTTTTCTTTTTGTGAATGGCTTATTTCACTTAATGCAATTTTATCCAAGCTCATCCATGTTGCTGAGAATGGCAGAATTTCATTTAGTTTTATGGCTGAGAAGCATTCCATTGTGAACATGTAACACATTTTCTCTATCCAATCATCTGTCAATAGACATTTACATCGTTTCCATACCTTGGCTATTGTGAACAGAGCGGCAATAAACATGGGAATGCAGTTATCCCTTTGACATGATGCTTTCCATTTCTTTGAGTATATACCCAGTATAGGGATTGCTGGGTCATATGATAGTTCTTTCTTTAGTTGTTTCAGAAATTTCCATACTGTTTTCCAAAATGACTGCACTAATTTACAGTCCCACCAGTAAAGTATAAGGGTATCCCTTTCTTTTGATGTTGCCATCTTGAGTTTCCAGGTCTTGGAGGGTCTTCCTCACTGTTTTGCTGGATTCTGTCATTTTCTCCTAGACACTCTATTCTACAGGTGACTCTCTACTTGTTGTTTTGGACTTTCTTTGTATTAGAGTCAAGGGCTGGCCACCTCTAGTCAGCCATCTTGCTAAAAAGAAAAAAAAAAGATTTTAGGTTACAGAAAAAAGTAACTAGGGAAGGTGATGGGTACATTAATTTGCTTGACTGTAGTGATCAATCACTATATACACATGTATCCAAACATCATGTTGTACACTTTAAATATATACAATAAAATAAATTTTAAAAAACAGAAACAAAAATATAATCACACTTATAAAAATTAAAACCAAATAACCCAGGAATAAATTTAACCAAGGAAGTGAAATATCTGCACACTGAAAATTATAAAACACTGATGAAAAAAATTGAAGATGACACAAATAAATGGAAAGATATTCTATATTCATAGATCGAAAAAAATAGTATTGTGGGCCGAGCCTGTGGCGCACTCAGGAGAGTGCAGCGCTGAGAGCCCAGTAGGACTCCCACCACGGGTTCGGATCCTATATAGGGATGACGGGTGCACTCACAGCGCTTACTGGCTGAGCACGGTGCGACCGGTCTCAAAAAGGACAAAAAAAAAAAAAAAAGAAAAAGAAAAAGAAAAAAATAGTATTGTTAAAATGCCTGTACTACTCAAAGCAATCTACAGATTCAATACAATTCCTATCAAAATTCCAATAACATTTTTCACACAAGTAGGGAAAACAGTCCTAAAATTTGTGTGAAACCACAAAAGACCCTGAATAGCCCAAACAATCTTGAGTAAAAAGAACGGAGCCAAGGGCATCACACTACCTGATTCAAAAATCTACTACAAGGCTATAGTATCAAAAGAGCATGGTATTGGTAGAAAAACAGACCTAAAGAAACAGAATAAAGAGCCCAGAAATAAATCCACATATTCACGGTCAATTGATTCTCAACGCAGTTGCCAAGAACACACAATGGGGAAAGGACAGTTTCATCAATAAATGGTGCTGGGAAAACTGGATATCCACATGCAGAACAATGAAATTGGATCCTAATCTCACACCATATACAAAAATTAACTGAAAATAGATTAAAAAATTAAATGTATGAGAGGAAACTGTAGAACTACTGGGGAAAAAAAACATAGGTGAAAACTCCATGACACTGGTCTGAGCAAAGATTTTTTAAATATGACCCCCAAAAGCACAGGCAGCAAAAGTGAAAATAGAGAAATGGGGTTACATCAAACTAAGAAGCTTCTGCACAGCAAAGGAAATTGTTCTGAACAATCAACAGAGTAAAGATACAATCCATGAAATGGGAGGATATATTTACAAACCATACATCTGGTAAGGGGCTAATATCCAAGATATGAAAGGAATTCAAACAACTGAATAGGAGAAAAATAAATAAATAATTTGATTTTTAAAAGGGCTGAGGACCTAAAAAGAAACTTCTCAAAAGAAGACATATGAATGGCCAATGGATGTATGAAAAGGTGCTCAACATCACTAATCATCAGGGAAATGAAAATTCAAACCATAATGACATATCACATTTTACCTGTTAGGATGGCTGTTATCAAAAAGATAAAAGTTAAGTGTCGGCAAGGTTATAGAGAAAAGTGATCATTAAATAGAATTACCATATGATCCAGCAATACCACTTCTCAGTATGTATCCAAAGGATATGAAATCAGTATGCTGAAGAGACATCTGCACTTCCATTTTCATTGCAGCACTATTCACAATATCCAAGATACGGAAGCAACCTAAGTGTCCATCAATGGATGAATGTATAAAGAAAATGGAATCTATATAAAGATTGAAATACTATTCAGCCTTAAAAAAGAAGAAAACACTGTCATTTGTGACAACATGAATAAGTATAGAGGACTTTATGCTAAGTGAAATAAGCCTGGCATTGAAAGACAAACAATGCATGATCTCATTTACATGTGGAATATAGAATGTGGTTATCAGAGGCTGAACGGGGATGGGAGGTGGATGAGGAATGAGGAGATGTTGGTCAGATGAAGTTTCAGTTAGGAGGAATAAATTTTAGTGATTTATTGTACAGAATGGTGACTATAATTAATCAAAATTTACTGTATATTTAAAATTGTTAAAGTAGTAGATTTCAAATGTTCTCCCCACAAAAAATAAGCATGTGAGGTGACAGATATGTTAACTATTTGATTGAATCATTCCAGGACCTTGACATATGTATACATATATCAAAACATTAGTGTACCCATAAATATATATAATTATTATTTGTCAATTAAATTTTTTTTAAAAAACCTCCCCCTTATTTAAAATGATAATACACAGTGTTGGTTTTGGTAAAATTAAACATATTTATATGCTTCTTTTAGGTGTTAAACTGGTACACTTTTTTTAAAGAAACAACTTGAAAAAATGTTTTCAGAACCTTAACAAAATTATGTCTAAAGCTAGTAATTTCACATTTAGGAATCTGCTCTAAGGAAATCATGTAATGTTGTTGTCAAATGATAATATTTGATCATATTCTCCAAAGCACTATTAAAATATTTTTTAAAAATTGGAAAAATGTTTCTAACAATAGGGAAATAGTTCGATACAATGTAGTATATCTAAGTGAATCTATAATCCTACTTTAAAAGAAAAACAAAGAAAAAACAAACAAACAAAAACACTGTCCAGGCTACTGGAGAATTAAGACCAATTTAAGAACTTAAAAACCATAAATTTCTGGGTATGCCACCCATGGAAATTCAGATTAAATTGGTCTTGGGTGGGTTTTGGCCTTCAGTACTTTTTAAAAGCTGCCCTAATGATTAAAATATACATGCGGGTTTGAGGAACACTGGGTTCTTAGACATACACATGCACACACTTGCACATCACATCCTCTTAGTGATGGAATGGGTCACTGTTTATGTTTTTTTCTTTTTTAAACTTGTATGCATTTAAACTTTTTACAGTAAGCAGCATGATATGCAATTAAGGCAATCATTTTTATATAGTATAATTGGTTCTTACTAATTACTTGAAAACAGGTGGGTGCTCTATGTGTCTCAGACATTTTACCTGAAAGCTTATTTACAGAAATTTTATTTTTAACAGATAAGAGGAACTTCAGTCTACACTACCTCAATTTATCATACTCTGCATTAATTAATATTATGTTAATTACTGATTATGTACCGTCATGTCTTATTGAGCCACATCTACAGTTTAATATTCATTGTTTCAGAAGTATCTGGATTTCAGACCTTTGGATATTAGGTTTGACAGATTAGAAAAAAATACATTTTCCCTAAAAGGAAAATTAAATTTAAATAAATAGACTTCACTTAATCATTCCATTATTTCTGTGACTTTTTTTCAGTGTTAGAGACATCAGTTTGCTCATAAATATTTTGTTAGGTCCAAACAATGCACTTAACCATTTTCTAGACTCACCCAAATTCAAAACTAAGAGTTCATTTATTCAAGAAATATATTTGTGTACACACTATGTGACAGGAACTGTGTAAGGTGAAACAGATTTAGTGGTGAATAAAACAGTCATGGTTCCTGAAGTTATGAATCTTCTTTTTAGGGCTCATATTTACAAAAATCACTAAAAATATGAGTGCTAATAAAGAAAAAGCAAAGACTCTTTTGAGAGTGTATATACCAGAGCAACCTAATTTAGCATGAGGAGTAAAGGAAATCCTTCTTAAGAAAGTGGAATTTAAGTGTGAACCTGAAGGGTAGGTAAGACTTACTCATGAAGGGAGTGTTGTGAAGGGCTTAGCCAGAATACAAAACAGAATGTGCAAAGGCCCTGAGGCAGAAAGAAGCTTAAAATATCAATGTAGCTGCAGCATAAGAAGGGAAAAATAAAGAGGTAGGAAAGAGGCGGGTCATGCATCATAAGACATTTGGGGGATTGTTGTTTGTCCTAAGAGTGATGGAAAGCCATTGAAGAATATAAATAGAAGAGTGAAATCATCAGATTTGCAATTCCGTAAAATCTTTGCTGTTCTATGGGAAATAAATTTGAGAGCAATAAGACTAGGTTTGGGGAGAAAATTGGATTTGGGGAGACAAAATAGGACACTATTTCGGTGGTTCAAGAGAGAGATGGTGGAAGCAGAGAGAATGTTTGAGATTTGAGTTATATTTTGGAAGTAGCAGCAACAGGATTTGAGAATAAATTGAACAGGGAGGGCGAAAAGCAGGTTGCTTCGAGAATGTCTCCTGGATTTCTGGCATCAGAAGATGAGCAGGCACTAATGAAATTTACAGACATGGGAGAGAGTTGAGAAGAAGTGGACTTAATGGGGTAGAAGAGGGAAAAAGGAGCTCATTTTTGTGTATGTTAATTTAAGAAACCTTTGATATCTAAATAAAGATGTCAAGTAGCCACCTGGATGCATTGGTTTAGATTTCAAAAATAAATTTGACAGTCATCAGAATATAGAAAGTATTTAAAGAAATGATATCTGATTCTTAGAGAATGAGTCATGTCTAAGACTTGAGAACCACCAATATTTCAAGTTTGCTCAGACAAGGTAGTCCACAAAGAGATGAAGAAGTAGCAAGAGAGGTGGTGTCAAGCTCTTTTACCTGCCCATAATCCTGCTGACTAGGCCAATTGTCAAGCTAGGGTTGGGTCTGGAGCTCACAGACCCCTCAAGCCTGTTGTCCAGACTGGGTTACAAAACCTTCACATGCCAGGCTGGGTCCCCAGACCCCTCACACGCAGGTCTATGAGCTAGGTAACCTGCCAAAAGGTCCTTGGAAGCCGTAGGTTGAAGAGCATGGCCATGCAGAGCAGACGCCTGAGGCAGACACCAGCCAAGTTTTTGGCACCATGCAGGCGCAACTAACTCCACCCACCCACACACAATTTGGTTACAAAGAATGCGCTGAACCATCCCCAACCAGAGGGGCAGGTGAGCGGGCCAGATTAAATTATTCCATTTTCCCAACAATCCACCCCTTCAGGGTCCCTCGCCATACAATCTTAATACGTGTTCAGAATCTTCCACGATGTCCCCTTAGGGAGGATAAATGACCATTACATTTGCATAATCTACTGCCTGTTCAATATGCCTTAAGGCTTGTAGTTCTGTCCTTTTAACTATTAGCTGCATATGTCCAGTTAGTAGTCACCATTGGTGTGATCCTCCATGCGAATCCTGCAGTCATACTGATGGGCAGTTCAATGAATATTCAGTAGATGATCACGCCAACATATGTATGTACCCAGTCAACTCTGGTGTGGTGCCTGCAGCCAGTACACTATAGGCAAAAAGACAGAAGAGTTATTGGTACCAATAGGGGAAGGTCTCGCCCCTCTGGTAGGATACATGCCAGTTTTCCATCCTGAGAAAGGATGGTTGCAGGAATAGGTATCTTACCTGACTTATGATGCCATACTTTACTTGCTAACACTGTTGGATCTGTAGGTTCTACATGAAACAGTATAGGGGAACTCATAATTGTCCATAATTATAATACAAATGTGCCCTTTGGAATAGAGTGCTTATCTGTTCCAGGCCATGTCACCTTTACTTGAGGAGGCCAGGTACCTGTCACCAAAGGTGAAACTTGCAAGTCTTCCTCTAATCCTTTTCTCCAAGGCCCTACTAGACATACCCAGCATATATTGGGGCTTTTATTCTCCAAGGCCATTCCCATTGTACTGTCTGTCCCTGTTGCAAACAGGTTGAGGCCGGCAAGGGAATATTTCCATTCTTGCCATATCCTGGCTTCAAAAGCTTATCTTTAGTAGTGATTTGTAGCTGTATAGGTTCTGCAGCCCTGTGCGACTGAGCTTCCACTGGAGAGTGTCTGCCTTTGTGGGGTCTCTCATTTAGAATTCTGACTGTCGGCCATAACCACTGTGTAAACCCCTTCAAGTCTGGGGGTTGGGCAGTTAGCCTTAGTCTTCTATAAAGGCCATTGTACTGTTCAATCATTCCCACTACCTGGAGATGATATGGCACATCTAACTTCCACTGAATAGCCAAATGGGAGGCCCACCTCTGAACCCCATGTCCAGTAAAGTGGGTTCCATTATCACTCTCTATGACTGTAGGCCAGCCATACATGGCGATAAGGCTACTCAATGCCTTCACATGTTTACCTGGTCTGGGGCCATACAAGGCCATACAAACAGAAAACCAGTAGCCATATCAACAGCAGTGAAGATGTATCTGAAATTCTCTGAACTTGGCAGTGATCTGACAAAGTCTAGTTGCCATCAAGTCAAAGGCACTCTTCCTTGAGTTATTTGCCTGTCTGTATAGGGCACCCGCCAGGGGTGTGGACTCTCTTGAGCACACACTGGACAAGCATGACAGGCATTCACTACATCTTCCCATTTTATCGGCAGGGCCCATCTGTGAGCTGCTTTCCACATGGTTTTACTGCCAGCATGCTGCATTCGTCGATGTAACCATTGGGCTACATCAATAGCAGGGGCTCTCTCCAGCCATCTTGCCTTAGCCAAGGCATAAGCTTCACCCTTTCCTGGACTGGCTAAAGGGAAGTGTCCTGTGACATGGAAAAGAGTTCCTTCTTTCTCATGCCCCAATTCCCATTACACTTGCCATATGGCTTATCCCCACAGGGGTCGGTGGCCTTCCATCCACCATTGATACTTCCAAATAGAGATCCAGAGGGTTAAATTTTGTACACAGCCCAGCTGCCAGTACAGATGGTTAATGGCCCAGGCTCATTTTTTATCACCATCCATACTGCTCTCAATTCAGCCCATTGGCTTCTTTGCCCTGTACCATTTTCATACCACATGGTATCTGTTAAGGGCTAGACAGCTGTCCACGATGCTGAAGGTCCCATGCTAGAGCCATCTGTATACCAAGCTTGCTCTGTGATAGGTCCCTGTCCCTCATGGAAAGGTGTAGCCTCTAGCTCCATGAGTAATGTTTGTGTCAAAGTTTCCTCCACAACCTCTACTGGGCCTAGCACAGTTTGCAACTCTTGGACAGAGGACTCGTTGACACAGTGCTCCTTTGTTCTATATATGCTCCCCATTTAGACAAAGTGGGAGTCTGAGCTACGCCCATTTTAAGGTCAGTTGACCACATGAACAGCCAACCTATTATGGAGTATGTCATCCTTACTAGGACTTAGGCAGTTCCTGTGATAGCTTCAGTGGCTATCAAGGCAGAATATACAGCTGCTAACTGCTTTTCTATTAGTTTATAATGCACTTCAGCACCCTTCGAGACCTGAGACCAGAATCCTACAGGTGTTCTGAATTGGCCCTGTCTCTGCCACAAACCCCATCCTAAGCCCTCCTGGTTTATATTTACATCTAACTCAAACAGCTTAGTGGGGTTGGCCACTTGTCAAGCCTGTACTTGCTCTATTGACATTTTGTAGCCTGATAAGCTTGTTCTACTTCCTCTCCAATCCCAGAGGGCTCCTTTCTTTGTCAATGCATACAGTGGGCATGCCATTTGGGCCATATGGGGCACAAATCTCTCCAATACCCCCAAAGTCTCAAATATGCCTGTAGCTGAACTACAGTTGTGAGTCAAGGGTATGCCTGTATCTTATCTGTAACAGCTTCTGGGATGACTCTTGTGTTACCCGACCAGACCACTCCCAGAATTTGACTGATAGCCCAGGTCCTTGCACTTTGGCTGTGATCATGACCCACCCACATTGTTCCAAATTATGTAGCAGCATTGGAGCTGCCTGGCTTAAATCTGCAAGAGAATCAGCAGTTAGTAACACATCATCAATGTAGTGAAACATTGTAACTGTGCTGGGCCAAGTCCACTTGGCTAGGTCCCCAGCCTCCAAACCATGACAGATGGTTGGGCTATGCAGATAACCTTGGGGTGATACTTGAACGGTCCACTGTCTTCCTTCCCAGCTGAAGGTGAACTGATCTTTGCTATCAGCTGAGATTGGAATAGAGAAAAAAGCATTTGCAAGGTCCAGTACATAATGATAGGTCCCCAGCTGAGTAATCAGTGAATCCATCAATTCGTGAACTGAAGGGAAAGCTACATGCAAAGGAGGAACTATTTTGTTCAGTTCTCAATAATCTACAGTCATTCTCCAGGTACCATCAGGCTTTTTCACTGGCCATACTGGAGCATTAAATGGGCTCTGAGCTGGACGAATAATGCCAACTTTCTCTAATTCCAATATAGTGGCCCTTATCTCTGCATTTCCTCCTGGTAGGTGATACTGCTTTACATTAACTACACGTCTACCCAAAGGACATTGATGGGGCATTTTGCATCACTATGTCTCTTGTGCTGCCTGTAAAGTTTTCATCGTCTGGGTCACGAGAGTTCACAATAAACATGGACTGGCAAATCCCCAGTTCCTGAATGATTTGGAGCAACTCAGCATATTTGCCATTTACTAACAATCTTGGGTAGTTCTCCAGCATTTGTCCACATGGTTTGGGCAGCTGCACTCACTCAGTCCATCAAGAAGTGATTACCTGGACCTTGTGCATACCTGTGGCTATTCTGCAGCCGCTGCCTCAGGGACAGATGTATGGTAATGGAGGCCAATTTCTCCACCTCCTTACCAGAGCACATCACGCTATCCACCCCTAGGTCCCATAACCACAAAAGCCAAGCAGCCAGGGTCTCCCCATATTTCTGCCTGAACTGTCTCGCCAATTCAACCAGTTCAACCTGGGTATATGGGACATAGGTGGTGAACTGGGTCACCTGTGGATCACCCACCGGTTGTCAGTCTGGTCCCATAGGCTGCTCATGTTTCAATTTCTAATGCGTAACAGGTCATGCCTGGAGACACACGGTTTCCCCCAACTCATCACTGGGTTGGTCGTTTTCTCTGGTGTGAGAAGCAGGAGTGGCCAGTCACTGCATGTCATCCTCCAGGACATTTATCCACGTTTCCAACAACTCTTATTTCTGCCACAAATCTTGATCAGTTTGCAGCATAGCAATCAGTAGCCAGGCTCTGGGCAGCAGAAAATTGGCCACTGAGCACCACATGGTCAAGGACAGCCACATTTCTTACCCCTCCCAAGGGGTTTCCTGCCATAGTGCCTGGTCTATACTGCCTTGCAATGCGGTGAGCAGCAACCAGATCCCAGTCAACAGGAATGCAGCCATAGGGCACAACATGTTCAAAAATAGCCACATTTCCTCCTTCTTCCAAGGTCTTTTGGCTCCTGTACTTGTTCAGAATTTTGTCACAGACTATGCCAATTGTCAAGCTCTTTTACCTGCCCATAATCCTGCTGACTGGGCCAATTGTCAAGCTCTTTTACCTGCCCATAATCCTGCTGACTGGGCCAATTGTCAAGCTAGGGCTGGATCTGGAGCTCACAGACCCCTCAAGCCCATTGTTGAGACTGAGTCACAAACCCTTCACATGCCAGGCTGGGTCCCCAGACCCCTCACATGTCAGGCTGGGTCACCAGACCCCTCACACACAGGTCTATGAGCTAGGCAACCTGCCAAAAGGTCCTTGGAAGACGTAGGTTGGAGAGCATGGGTGTGCAGAGTGGATGCCTGAGGCAGATGCCAGCCAAGGTCACAGTGCTATGCAGGCACACTAACCCCAACCCCCTCCACACACAATTTGCTTACAAAGAATGTGCTGCACCACCCCCAACTGGATGGGCAGGTGAGGGGGCCTGATTAAATTATTCTATTTTCCATACAGGTATGTAAAAAATCAAGCATGTTGTATTGCAAAAGTTAAAGAAAGATATCATTTTATAAAGGAGGAAGAGGCCAGTTGATCCATGCTCCTAAAAAATTCAAGTGAGGGGTGAACTAAACTGTGTTTATTGGATTTAACCATGTGAAGGATACTA
The DNA here is from genome assembly GCF_000696425.1 of Galeopterus variegatus. NCBI lineage: Eukaryota > Metazoa > Chordata > Mammalia > Dermoptera > Cynocephalidae > Galeopterus > Galeopterus variegatus. The sequence goes on from NW_007726831.1 coordinate 148,719, forward strand.
CGACCTTAAAAAAGTCATTGTAAGGTTTTGGTGATGGGACACAATAACAAACTACATTGTATATTGACAAAATAAAAATAAAAAATGGAAATTGCCTCAAGGCTGAATACAAAAAAAAATTTTTTTAAAAAGTCATTGTAGTTAAGTGGTTTGCACAGACACTTTCCTGGAGTGGTAGAAGCTTCAATATGATGACATTTATACCTAGTAAATTGGGGATATTATTTAGGCTGATTTGCTTTATTGCCCAGAATGTTTTCAAACTTGGTACATATTTATTGTTACTAGAAGAGAATACATATTCTGCAGTTGCTGGAAGCAGTGTTCTAGATATGTAAACTAGTTTGGTTTTGTGTGAATTTTGTGCTTCAAATACTTTTATCCTCATTCTTTTTGTCTTATTTTATCAGTTAATAAAAGGGTTATATTAATATCTCCCACTATTCTGAATTTATCTCCATTTAATTCTGCCAGTTTTTGCTTAACATAAATTCACTCAATTTTAAAATTACATATATGTATATGTTTATATTTGTACACATGTATATATGTGTACATAGATGTATGTTGTTGTTGGTAGACATATCCTTATATCATGATGAAATTCCCTTTTCATGGCCACACCTAACTTAAAAGGGAGGTGCAGACATGCAATTTTGCTGTGTACCCAGAAAGAAGAAGTAAGAGGTTTGTTGAATAGCTAAGCAATCTCTGCCATATATTACCATGTGAATTGTTGGTGATGATATAAATTAAATAGAACTCTTTTTCTCTGATGGCAGGAGCACAAACTATTATAACCATATTGGAAAATGATTTGGCAATATGTACACCAGAAGACACGTTCAGAATAATGATAGCATCATTTTTAAACACCACAAAACTCTGAACAACCAAAGGCTAAACAAAAATAAATTTTAATTACTCACATGAGATGTTATATAGCAGTAAATATATATATCTAACAAAGTGGATGAGCCATAGAAATAAAATATTGAATCAAGAAGCAAGTCAAAACACAATATAGGTCATAACATTTTCATAAAGCTCAAAAAGGAAAGACGCTGAACTATCATACAAAGGGAAAGATTAATACAAAATTCAGGATAATGGTAGTTCTTTGGGGAGACAACTAAATGAGATGATAAAGAGCTCACAGTAGGCCTTGGTTAATAATATTCTAGTTTTTAGATGGTATGATTTCACAAGTATTCATTTCATTATTATGCTCCACAGCCTATAAACACTTAGTACATTTTCTGTATCAAATAATTCATAGTTAATAGATTTAAATAGCTATAAATTCTGACTGGGAAGTTATGAAATAAACTCTTCATATACAAACATCATTTGGGGGAATCTTGGCTGTGATGAAAAAGAGAGAATTGTACTTGGAAGTCCATTTCTGTTGCTTACAACAGAAATACCTGAAACTAGGTAATTTGCAAAGAAGCAATTACTGCTTGCAGTTTTGGGGTCTGGGAAGTCCATAGTCCAGGGAACACATATGGTGAGGGCCTTGTCCTGGTAGTGACTACAGCAACTCAGGTTATCACATGGCGAACATGGTGGAGCAGAGAGAGAGCTGCTCCTCACTCCTTCTCCTCATAAAGCCCTCAGAACCATGCTCATGACCACCATTAAACCATCAATGGATTAATCCTTTTACTTTGGCATAGTTCTCACAATCCAATCACCTCTTCAAGGCCCCACCTTTCAATTACCATAATAGGATATTCCAGCCTCAACAGTGACAGTGGCAATTAAGATTTAATGACTATTAGGGGACATTCAATTCAGTGCATTCTGTCCCGGGTCCCAAAACTCATGTCCTTTTCACATAGACATACATTTATTTCATCCTTATAGCCCCCAAATCTTAACTTGTCCCAGCTGAAAAGTCCAAAGTCCCATTTATGAAGTCAAAATAGTTATCTACTTCTGAGATACAATGGTGGGACAAACATACATATTCCCATTCAAAAAGTGAAAAATAGGCCAGAAGAAAGGGGTAAATAGGTCCTAAATAAGTTTGAAACCCAGCAGAGCAGGCATTGAATCTTAAAGCTGGTAAATCATGTACCTTGACCCCATGTTTGACATTCTCTGCATGCTAATGTGTGGGTTGGGTCTCCAAGTCCTCAGGCATCCCTGCTCCTTATCTCAGGCTTTTCTTGTCTCAGGCCATGCTTACATTCTCAGAGGTTGGCATTGCATGTTGGTACCTCTACAAGTCTAGGGTCTCCATGGTAGTCCCACTCTCACAGCTCTAATAGACATGGCCTTGGTGGTCTCTCTGCTGCAGCTCTGACCCCACATTTCCTCTCAGCATTGCTCTAGTGAAGACTCCATGTGGTGAATCTGCCCCTGTGATGGATCTCTTCCTGGGCCCCCAGGCTTTTCCATACATCCTTTGAAATTGGGGAAAGTCTCCCAAGCCTTCACAGCTCTGGCATTCCATGAGCCTGTAAACTTACTACCACATGGATGCTGCCAAGGCTTCTGGCTTTTATCTTCTGAAGCTGCAGGTCCAGCCACACCAAGGGCCAATTTAGCCAGGTTGGAGCAACTAACCGGGGTACAATGAACAGCATTCTAAAGTAGCTCAGTGCAGTGGCAAGCTGGGTTTGTCCCAAGGAACAATTAAGTCCTTTTAGGCCTCTGGGTCTGTGATACAAGGAAGACTTGTTAAATGCCTTCAAGGCCTTTCTTCCATTGTCTTGGCTATTAGCACTTGGCTGCATCATAGCCATGCTAATGTCTCTAGTAACCAGTTCGTCTGCTAGACCCTTGAATTTTTCCCCTGAAAGTGCTCTCTCATTCTCTACTACAGGGCCAGGCTGAAAATTATCCATTTTCTTGCCCTCTTCTTTCTTTAGACTTATAAATTCTGGTTTTATGTCATGCCTTTTCAGTGTAGGTTGTTGCAAGTAGCCATGGAGCTTCGTGAATGTTTTACTGCTTAAAATTTCTTCTGCCAAATATTCTGGCTCTTAACTTTCAAATTCTGCATCCCATAGAGCTCTTGGGCATGAACAGAATGCAGCCAAGTTCCTTGCCAGTTCATAGCAAGGGTGATCTTTGCTCAGGTTTCCAATAAGCCCTTTCTCATTTACATCTCAGATCTACTCAGAATGGCTTTTGTTGTCCATATTTCTACCAGCACTCTGGTCACCAGCATTTGTTTAACCAATATGTAAGAAATCCCAAACTTTCCCTCATCTTCTTGTCTTCTTCTGAATGCTCCAAACTCCTCTAACCTTTGTTCAACACCCAGTTCCAAAGTCGCTTCCACATTTTCAAGTATTTTTTATAGGCAACACCCAACTTCTCTGGTACCAATTTTCTGTATTAGTCCATTTCTGTTGCTTATAACAGATAAGGCTGATACTTGGTAATTCATGAAGAAACAATATTTATTGCTTACAGTTTCAGAGGCTTGAAAGTCTAAAGTCCAGAGAACACATCTGGTGAGGATCTTTTCCTGGTAGTGACTACAGTGAGTCAGGGTATCACATGGCGAACATGGTGGAGCAGAGAGAGAGCTACTCCTCACTCCTCCTCATAAAGCCCTCAGAACCATGCCCATGACCATCATTAAATCATCAATGGCTTAATCCATTGTGTTAGTCCATTTCTGTTGCTTATAAAAGAAATGCCTGCAACTGGGTCATTTGTAAAGAAAAAATAATTATTGCTTAATTTCAGAGACTAGAATTTCCAAAGTCCAGGAAACACTTACAGTGAGCGCCTTCTTTGGTGGTGACTTCAGTGACACAGACTATCACATTGCAAAATGACAGAAGCAGAGAGAGTTAGCTCCTCATTCCTTCTTCTTTTAAAGTTCTCAGAACCATGCCTGTGACCACCATTAAGCCATTAATTTATTAATCCATTTACTATGGTGTGGCCCTAACAATCTAATCACCTCTTCCCGGGCCCACCTTTCAATTATCATATTAGGGTTTCCCACTCTCAACGATTTCAGTGGGGATTAAGCTTCAGTGAGTTTGGGGGGGACATTGAATCCACTGCAAAGTGGATGTACACAAAGAAGGACATTTAATATTTTCTTAAATAATGGGAGAACCTAGAGCATGTTTGAATGGTAATGGAATGATATAATAGAAAAGATGAGATTGAAGTTTCAGGAAAGAAAAAGAAGAGCTGATGGAATCATTTGCTTGAGGAGGAAAAAAGGATGAAGTTAAAGTGCACATACAAGGATTCATCTTGGTAGAAGAAGGAAAAAACACTTGATTGTAACAGGGGAGAAGTAAATGGGCCAAAAACACTTGCTTCTAGTAAACATTATTTGACTTCCTAAACTAAGATGTTGGTTCTTCTAAAAATGTGAAGAACTACAAAAAAATGCCTTAGCACTACTTGTACCTAATTTACTTCATTAGGTGGAGTTTTACTACCAGGTGTGAAAGCAAAGCTTGTTCTTTGATTTCACATGTAGGAAACTAAGAGACTCTCTTAGATACTGATGGTCTCCAACCAGTTTCTACTTTGACTTGTCAATTCTCTGAAAAACCCTTAGTCTCTCTACTTGTCTCAGCCACCATGCCTGTAAAGGAACTTAGACAGATTGCTTTTACTGTCTCTGAGACAACCTAAAAGATATTCCCTCCCCCCTCTCTTCTCATCAGGGCCTTGAAAAAAGGTACTTATGGATTCATTTCTTGTTCCCTCTCCCAGTACTATGAAAAGAAGCCTGCAACATTGACATTTCCCTATGCATTTTACAAGTTTTCCTAAGAAGAGTAGAAAACTATAATAGAAATATTTTTTAGGGCTTCTCCCGAATTTCTTGTAGAATCTCAGAGTATATGGGGCAATGCTTATTTTCACAGCAAATTTGTGTTTCTATGTGAAAAAAGTCACTGGCAATTAAACATTTGGTCACTTCCACAAAGAAAACTTTTAGGGGAGAAATTATATGGAAATGGGAACTGATTTTTAAAGCAAAGGCTTCATCTTGTGCAGATCATATAAATGAAAAGGTTGTTAACAGGGGTGATGTTATAAAGGCATGTGTGTATACACACAAACACACACACGCACACATATATATATATATATATATATATATATATATATATATATATATACATTAAGATATTATGTCCACCATAAGTATTAGGCAGGGGTACAGAGCTTTGGAGATAGCACACAAATTCAGAAGGTTTTCTTCAGATTTTTAAGTCTGGAATTCTGATAATCTAAAATGTTGATCAACAAAAGTTATAGAAAACTGACTACAGCCATACACCTCATTTTTAAATTTAAAGTGAATAAATTATACTTAAGAAGGTAATCAAAGTTAGGCATCTGCTTAGTGCTCTCTTTAAGTACCTGTCAAAAGAACAACTTTCAGGTTGCTTGGTCTGACTGGAATTGGGACAAATGGAAGTAGGGGAAGCTATCCAATTTAAGTTGAGTGCAAGACTGCCTTTCTCCACTCTAGGTACACATTCGTTTGGAAACTGATATGATTCTATTATCAACTTTTCCCCCAAGGAATGCTAGACACACATGGTGCTTTAAAAAAAAAACAAAACTTTTTTCTTCTTGAGGGCTGCCTGCCTATCCTGACACCTAAAACAGTCATAAGATTTCATGCATTATGTACCCTCATAGTATTATTCCCCTTGGCAAAACCATATACAGAAGCTGGACACCTAACTACAGCACCCTAAAGTTAATCATTACCATTCTCATCTACATGCTTCTGCTTTTTTGCTATAAAACACATAAGTCCCCATTCCTCATCTCTTCCCCTTGATTCCAGCATAGCAACTTTATTCTGTATCAAGACCCCCACCCCCTACTTGCCCATATCGGTAAAACTAGTGCAGCTACCCTTATCATTTTAGCTGTTCCTATTCCATCCTACATAGCTCCCTGTCCAAGGCTCACTTGTCACTGCAGGTCCTATAATGCTTCTCTTGATGGCCAAGCCCCATGCTAAGGCTTTCCACTAGACAATCCCATATCTGTGCATATTTCACAGCATAAGTACAGAAGTCATCCTTCATTCCTTGCTGCTAATAACAAAAAGGTGGAAAATATATTTCTTCTTGAGGATAAGATCAAGATATAAGCTGATTCTATCCAATATCTTGGAATTCAGAGCATGTATCCTTCCACATTGACTCATATCCACCTTTAAGCTGATACAATTTCAGTATAATTGGTTAGGTTACAGTTATAGATATTTATTCTGGACTTGAGTATTTCTCAATATCCTTATGGATACATTTATAAACACTCCTAGTGTTGACAAAAAATACATTTTAAAGGAAGACATAATCATGATACTTATACAAACATGAGGTGAATATGTATAAAAGATTGCATTTAATTCTTTAGTTGAGGGAACCAGTTCAAAGAAGAATCCAAAGAGAAGACAAATACATAAGCCGTCTTAGTCCATTTGGCTTGCTATAACAAAATATCATAAACTGGGTGGGTTATAAACAACAGAAATTTATTTTTCACAGTTCTGGATGCTGAGAAATTTGGAGTCTGGTGAGGGCTCTCTTCCTGGTTCATTGATGGCGACTTCTTCCTATGCCCTCATATGGTGGAAAGTAGAACAAGTTCCCTTGGGCCTATTTTATAAGGGAACTAATTCCATTCATGAGGGCTCTGCCTTCATGACCTAATCACCTTTTAAAGGCCCTCACCTCCTAATACCATCACCTTGGGGGTTAGGATTTTAATTTACAAATTTGGGGGGAACACAAACATTCAGACCATAGCATATGCCAGCCTAGAATGATAAAATAAATTTGCTTAATGGACACAAAATTGATCAATATTCACAGAGCAATAATAATTGCATTCTTCAATATACAATTTACATTTCTATGGACATGCATTATGAGAGTACTTCTATTTTTTAATTCTATTTTTCCATGAAATTTCTGAAATGCCCCTATATATCAGCTTTCTATATCTTACAGCATTAAAAGAGGTCAAAGTAAATAAAAGCCTGATATCACCAGGAAGGGTGCTTGAGACAGAACATTTACTAAATTATTTTTCCTCCATATCAAAGTTGTTTACAATTTTTCATGACAGGGTAGTGGGTCTTATAACAACTTCTTGGATGGTCTTCTTACATTTTTTTAAACCTAGTCTTGTAATTTTGGGAGGACTTTTCAGAATCTTTTATACCAGCTACAGGAAACAGAAAAAAAGAGAAAGAATATTCTTTTTAAATTAAATGTTTTATCTTGAGAATATTGTAGATTCACATACAAATGCAAGAAATAACACAGAAATATTCTGTGTATCATTTACTCAGTTTCTCACAATGGTACCGTCTTTCAAAACTATAACACAATATCAAAACCAGCATATTGACATTGGTATAGTCAAGATACAGAACATTTCCATCACCACAAAATTCCCTCCTGTTGACCTTCTATAGTCATGCCCACTTTACTCTCACTCCCAATAACTCTTTAAGCTTTGGCAATCATTCATCTGTTTTCCATTTTTGTAATTGGTCATTTGAAGAATGTTATATAAATGGAATTGTATATCACCCTTCAGGATTGGCTTTTTTCATTCAGCAAAATTCTTAGAGAATTATGTAAAATCAGGTACATTCCTCCATGGAACAATAATTTGTTCGTTTTTATTGCTGAACAGCATTCCATGGTATGGACGCACCAGTTTATCTAACCATTCACCCATTCAGAAACATCTGGGTTATTTCAAGTTCTTGTCTATTACAAATAAAGCTACTATAAATATTCCAGTATAGGTTTTTGTGGGAACATAAGTCTTCAATTCTTTGAGATAAATGCCCAGGAGTGCATTTCTAGGTCATGATAGTTTCATGTCTATTTTTTTAAAATTTTATTTTATTTTGTCAATATACAATGTGGTTGATTATTGTGGCCCATTACCAAAACCTCCCTCCCTCCTCCCTCTCCCCCTCCCTCCCAACAACCTCATATCTGTTTGCTTGTTGTATCAACTTCAAGGAATTGTGACTCTTGTGTCTTCTTCCCTCCCCACCACACCCCAGTTTAATTGTATATTTATTTATTTATTTTTATCACAACAAATAAGTGAGAACATGTGATATTTCTCTTTCTGGGTCTGACTCGTTTCACTTAATATAATTCTCTCTAGGTCCATCCATGCTATTGCAAATGGTAGTATTTCATTGTTTTTTTATAGCCAAGGAGTATTCTACTGTTTAAATATATCACATTTTCCGTATCCACTCATCTGATGATGGACATTTCGGCTGGTTCCAACTCTTAGCTATTGTAAAGAGTGCTGCGATGAACATTGGAGAAAAGGTGTACCTTCGACTTGATGATTTCCATTCCTCTGGTTATATCCCCAGGAGTGGGATAGCTGGGTCACATGGTAGATCTATATGCAATTGTTTGAGGAACCTCCATACCATTTTCCATAGAGGCTGCACCATTTTGCAGTCCCACCAACAGTGTATGAGAGTTCCTTTTTCTCCGCAACTTCGCCAGCATCTATCATTCATAGTCTTTTGGATATTAGCCATCCTAACTGGGGTGAGATGGTATCTCAGTGTGTTTTTGATTTGCATTTCCCAAATGCTGAGTGATGTTGAGCATATTTTCTTGTGTTTGTTGGCCATTCATATACCTTCCTTTGAGAAATGCCTATTTAGCTCTTTTGCCCACTTTTTAATTGGGATACTTGTATTTTTGTTGTAAAGTTGTTTGTGTTCCTTGTATATTCTGGACATTAGTCCTTTGTCAGATGTATATTTTGCACATATTTTCTCCCACTCTGTTGGTTGTCTTTTAACTCTCTTAATTGTTTCTTTTGCTGTGCAGAAGCTTTTTAGTTTGATATAATCCCATTGGTTTATTTTTCCTTTGTTTACCCATACTTTTGGGGTCAAATTCATGAAGTCTGTGCTAAGTTCTACGTCCTGAAGTGTTTCTCCTAGGTTTTCTTTAAGAAGTTTTATTGTTTCAGGGTGTTTATTTAATTCTTTAATCCATTTTTTGTTGATTTTAGTATATGGTGAGAGGTATGGGTTTAATTTCATTCTTCTGCATATGGATATCCAGTTATCACAGCAACATTTGCTGAAGAGGCAGTCTCTTTCCCAGTGTATAGTTTTGGTGCCTTTGTCAAAGATCAGATGGCTATAGGGCTACAGGTGTGTGGGTTGATTTATGGGCTCTCTATTCTATTCCAATGATCACTGTGTCTTCTTTTATGCCAGCACCATGCTGTTTTGCTTATCTTGCTTTGTAATATAGTTTAAAGTCAGGTAGTGTTATGCTTCCAGCTTTATTTTTTTTCCTCAGGGTTACTTTGGCTATGCATAGTCTTTTGTCATTTCATATAAATGTCTGGATACATTTTTCCATTTCTGAGGAAAATGTCATTGGAATTTTGATGGGGATTGCATGGAATTTGTATATCACTTTGGGTAGTACGGACATTTTCACAATGTTGATTCTTCCAATCTAAAAGCATGGGATAACTTTTCATCTTCTTGTGTCCTCTTTGATTTCTCTCAACAGTGGTATGTAGTTCCTGTTGTAGAGATTTTTCACATTCTTGGTTAACTCTATTCCTAAATATTTTATTTTTTTGGTGGTTATTTTAAATGGGCAAGCTTTCTTGATTTTTTTTTTTTCTGCACATTCACTATTGGAGAATAGAAATGCTCCTGATTTTTGTGTGTTGGTTTTGTATCCTGCAACATTGATGAAATCATTTTTCAGCTCCAAAAGTTTTTTTGTAGAGGCTTTGGGCTGTTCAATATATAGGATCATGTTACCTGCAAACAGGAACAGTTTGACTTCATCTTTTCCATTCTGGATGCCCTATATCTCCTTCTCTTCTCTGATTGCTCTGGCTAGTACTTCCAAGACTATGTTGAATAGGAGTGGTGAGAGTGGGCATCCTTGTCTAGTTCCTGTTCTTACAGGAAATGCTTTCAGCTTTCCACTATTCAGGATGATACTGGCAGTGGGTTTATTATATATGGCTTTAAGTATGTTGAGGTACTTTTCATCTATATCTAACTTGTAGAGAGTCTTTGTCATGAACTAGTGTTGAATTTTATCAAATGCTTTTTTATCATCTATAGAGATGATCATATGGTTCCTGTGTTTGATTTTATTGATATGGTGTATCACATTTATGGATTAGCATATGTTGAACCAACCTTGCTTCCCTGGGATGAATCCCACTTGATCATGGTGTATACTGTTGCGTATGTGTTGCTTTATTCTGTAAGCTAGTATTTTATTGAGGATTTTTGCATCTACATTTATCAAGGATATTGGCCTGTAATTTTCTTTTTTAGTGGTATCTTTGCCTGGTTTTGGTATCAGGGTGATGTTTGCTTCATAGAATGAGTTTGGAAGGATTGCCTCTGTTTCAATCTTTAGGAATACTTTGTACAGAATTGGTGTAAATTCCCCTTTGAATGTATTTTAGAATTCTGCTGTGAACCCATCTGGTCCTGCACTTTTCCTCATTGGGAGAATTCTGATAACAGCTTCAATGTCCTTTACTTTTATTGGTCTGTTCTGATTTTCTTAATAGTCTTGGCTCAGTTTTGATAGTTTGTGTGTGTCCAAAAATTTATCCATTTCCTCCAGATTTTCAAATTTGTTGGCATATATTGGTTAAAGTAGTCTGTAATGATTCCCTGCATTTCACAGTTATCAGTTGTAATAACACCTTTTTCATTTCTAATTTTTGTTATTTGGCTCTGCTCTTCTCTTTTTTTTACTTAGTTGTGCTAATGGTTTCTCAATTTTATTTATCTTTTCCAAAAACCAACTTTTTGATTCATTGATCTTTTGTATCATTTTTTTGGTTTCAATTTCATTAAGTTCTGCCCTGATCTTAATAATTTCTTTCCATCTGCTAACTTTGGGTTTGGATTGTTCTTGTTTTACTAGTTCTTTAAGGTGAAGTAATAGATTGTTCACTTGCCATCTTTTCATTCTTCTGAAGTGAGCATTTAATGTGATAAATTTCCCCCTTAGTACTGCTTTTGCAGTATCTCACAGCTTTTGGTATGATGTATCATTGTTTTCATTAGTTTCAATAATTTTTCTGATTTCCTGTTTGATTAGTTCTTGGACCCACATATCATTAAGTAGAATGCTGTTTAATTTCCACGTGTTTGTATAGTTTCCAGAACTTCATTTTTTATTGAATTCTAATTTTAATCCATTGTGGTCTGAAAATATACATGGGATAATTCCAATTTTTTTGAATTTGTTGAGATTTGATTAGTGACCTAATGTGTGATCTATCGTGGAGAATTATCCATGTGCTGATGAGAAGAATGAATATTCTGAGGTTGTTGGATGGAATGTTCTGTAGATGTCTGTCAAGTCCAATTGGTCTAGCGTATTGTTTAGATCTTGTGTTTCCCTGCTGATTCTTTGCCTAGATGATCTGTCAAATATTGACAGTGGGGTGTTCAGGTCCCCTGCTATTATAGTATTAGTGTTTATTTCCTTGTTTAGGTCTAATAGAGTTTGCTTTATAAATCTGGCTGCTCTGACATTGGGAGCATATATATTTTTGATTGTTATGTCTTCTTGATAGATTAATCCTTTTGTCATTATGTAGTGGCCCTCTTTTTCTCTTTTTATCGTTTTTAGTTTAAAGTCTATTTTATCAAATATAAGAATAGCTACTCCAGCTCGTTTTTAATTTCTGTTTGCATGGTAAATCTTTTTCCATCCTTTCACTCTTAGTCTATGTGAGTCTTTATAGGTGAGGTGGGTCTCTTGAAGGCAGCATATAGTTGAGTCCTCCTTTTTATTACAGTCAGCCAGTGTTTGTGTTTTGATTGGGGAATTTAATGCTTTTACATTGAGTTCTTATTGAAAGGTGTTTATTTACTGCTAGCATTTTATTGATTTTTGTTCGGATGGCTTAAGTGTCTTTTGTTCCTTTCTTTCTGATTTACTGTTTGTCTTCTTTATTTGTTGGTTTCTTGGGTTATAAATAAAATTTTATTTTCTCTTCATTATTGGCATTTTTATTTTACTTGTAGGTTTTGATTTTTCTTGAGTTTTTATGGCAGTGACAATTATTTTTCAGGTACCAAACCCTGTACTCCCTTGAGAATTTCTTGTAAGGGTGGTTGTGCGGTAGTGAACTCCCACAGTTTTTGTTTGTCTGAGAAATATACTATTTGCCCTTAATTTTGGAAGGATAGCCTTGCGGGATAGAGTATTCTTGGCTGGAAATCTCTGTCTTTTAGTATTTTGAATATATCATCCCATTCCTTTCTGGCTTTTAGGGTTTGTGATGAAAAGCCCGATGTTAGACTAATGGGGGCTCCCATATAGGTGACTTGATGCTTCTGTCTTGCAGCTTCTAAGATTCTCTCTTTATATTTGGGTTTTGTCAGTTTGACTATAACATGTCTTGAAGAAGACTTTTTGGGGCTGAATACAGTTGGGGATCTTTGAGCTTCCTGAATCTGAAGATCTGTATTTTTTCCTCTACCTGGGAAGTTTTCTGCCACTATTTTGTTGAATATGTTTTCAATGCAATCTCCTTTTTCCTCCCCTTCTGGAATACCCATGACTCAGCTATTTGAGTGTTTAAGGTTGTCTGATATCTCTCTTAGATTTTCCTCAATTTTTATAATTCTTTTTTTTTTTTTGTCGTCCTGTGTTGTTACAAAAAGCCCATCTTCAAGTTCAGAAGTTCTCTCTTATGCTTCTGCAAGCCTGCTGGTTCAACTCTCTGTTGTGTTTTTTGTTTCATCGAATGAATTCTTCAGCTCAGGAAGCTCTGCTACATTCTTTTTCAGGGCATTGATTTCCTTGTACATTTCTTCTGTCAGGTCCTGTATACTTTTCCTCATTTCATTGTGGTATGCAGCTGAATTTTTTTGTATCTCATTTGGTTTCCTTAGTATTAGCACTCAAAATTCCTTGTCAGACATTCCAAAGGCTTCTTGTTCTATAGGATCTAGAGCTTGAGAGCTATTACCGTTTGGTGGTGTACTTTCTTGATTTTTAATATTTCTGGTCTCTTTCCTTTGGTGTTTAGTCATTGTGGCAAGGGATTTCACAGTTCACTGGTTTGACACTATTGTCTGGCTAGGATCCTGCCAGGGCTGCCAATTTGGCACAGCTGCTTCAGTGCATGCTTGGTCAGGTGCTGGCACCTTGGGCACATGGTTGCAATGTGTCTCGTGCCCCTCTGGGGGGTGCCTCCCTGGTTGGCACGCACTCGGCCAGGCTGGGGATGGTGTCCTGTGGTGGTGAGCCCTACCTGCTCATTCGCAAGCTGGCACCATGGGGCATGGTCACCACAGGTCTTGAGTATCTCCAGAGGGTCTCCTCTCTGGTCGGTTTTCACTCAGCTGGGCTCTCATGTGTAGTTTTTAAAGAAAATTCTAAACTGTTTTCTAGAGTGGCTATAGTATTTTGTATTCCCACCATCAATGCATGAGTAATCCAGTTAGTCCACATCTTTGCCAGCATTCAATGTTGTGACTATTTTTTTTTCTAATTTTATCCATTCTAATAGGTGTGTAGTGACATAGTTTGGTTTTAATTTACATTTCCCTTATGGTGCAGGTATTCAACATTTTTTCACATGCTCATTTACCATCTGTATATTGTTTTGGTGAAATGTGTCATCATTTCTTTTGGTCATGTTCTAATTGTACTGTTTTGGTTTTTTTTGTTTTTTTTTTACTGTTGACTTTGTTAGCTCTTTATATATTCTAGATACTAGTCCTCTGTCAGATATGTGATAGGAGAAAACAAATGTTTTCTCCTACTCCTTGGCTTATATTTTTATTGTATTGACAAGATTTTCCACAAAGCAAAAGTTTTTAATTTAAGTGAAGCACAATTTGTCAATTCTTTTTTTTTATGGACTACGCATTTGTTATTAACTCTAAGAATGCCTTGCCTAGCCTTAGATTCTGATGATTATGTTTTATGATTTTTTCTAGGGTTTTTATAGTTTTATTGTTTTGTATTTATGTCTGTGCTCCATTTCAAGTTAATTTTTGTATATGATGTGAGACTTAGATGTACATTCTTTTTTTTGGCTTGGTTTTGTTTTGTTTATGGATGCCCAATTGCTTCAGTACCATGTGTTGAAAGGCCTACCATTCCTCCACTGAACATACAACTATAATTTGTAAACATATAATAAAAATTAAAACTAAAAAATTAAAAAATCAGTTGGTCATATTTGTCTATTTCTGGTCTATTTCTGGATTCTCAATTACTTCCAGTGATCTATGACATCTATAGCACACAATCTTTATTACTGTAGCAATATAGTAATTCTTGAAATAGAATAGACTGATTCCTCCAACATTCCTTTTCTTTTAAAAATGGTTTTAGTGGGCCGACCCGTGGCGCACTTGGGAGAGTGCAGAGCTGGGAGCACAGCGATGCTCCCGCCGTGGGTTCGGATCCTATATAGGAATGGCCGGTGTGCTCACTGGCTGAGCACAGTGTGGGCGACACCACACCAAGGGTTGCGATCCCCTTACCGGTCACACACACACAAAAAGAAGGTTTTAGCTATCCTAGTACCTTTTCCTTTCCATATATATTATAGAATAATATTGACTATATCTACAAAAAAAAAATTCCTGGGATTTTTTATAGGCCCTGAATTAAACCTATATATTAATTTAGGGAGAACTGATATCTTTGCTATGCTCAGTCTTCTAATCTGTGGACATGGTATGCCTCCCTATCTATTTAGATCTCTGATTTCCTACATCAGCATTGTGTACTTGTAAGCATACAGTCCTGTATATATTTCCTCAAATTTCCACCTAAGTATTTCTTTTTCAAGTACTTATAAATAGTACTGTATTTTTAAGTTCAAAGCTCATGTTCATTGCTAGCATAGAAATGAAATTGGTTTGTGTATGTTTATCACGTATCCTGTGTCCTTGATAAACTTATTTATTACTTCTAGGATGTATTTTTAGTGATTTTCTATGTAAACAATAATGTCATCTGCAAATATAGTTTTATTTTTTCATTTCATATCTCTATGACTTTTATTTCCATTTCTTGCCTTGTTACACTGGCTAACACTTTCATCGCTCTGTCGAACAAGAGTGGTGACAGCAAACAACTTTGCCTTTTTTTCAGTCTTAAGGTACAAGTACTTAGTCTTTTGCCATCAAGTATAATGTCAGCTGTGGGTTTTTATTTGATTCTCTTTATCAAGTTGAGGAAATTCCCCTCTAAGATTGCTGAGAGTATTTATCATAAACAAGTGCTGACTTTTGTCAAATACTCTTTCTGCAGTGGATGATATAATCATGTGATTTTTCTTCTTTAGCCTGAATTGCACTGATTGATTTTTGAATAATGAACTAGCCTTGCATCCTTAAAATAAATGCCTCTTGGTTATGGGGTATAATTATTTTTATACATTTTGAATTCTATTTGCTGATATTTTGTTAATGAATTTTGTATCTATATTAATGAACGATATTGATCTGTAGATTTTTTTGGTACTTTCTTTGTCTTGTCTTGGTGTCAGGACATACAACTTTCATAACATAAATTGGAAAGTGTTTCCTCATTTTCTGTTTTCTGAAAGAGATTTATAGAATTGATGTTAATTGTTCTTTAAATGTGGGGTAAAATTCTCCATTGGAGCCATCTGGCCCTGGAATTTTCTTTGTAGTAAGTTGTTTGACTGTTAATTCAGTTTCCTTATTAGTTATATAGTGCTATTCAAATTATCTATTTCATATTGGGTGAATTGTGTGGTAGTTTATGGGTTTTGAGGACGAGATCTATTTAATCTAATCTTTGAAATTTATGTTTGTACAGTTATTTGCGATTTCCTTCATTATTCTTTTGATATTTGCAGGGTCTTTAGTGTGATTCCCCTGTCATTCCTGATATTGGTGATTTGTGTCTTCTCTACTTTTTCTCTGTTATTCTTTCTAGAGTTTTGTAAATCTTATTTATCTTTTTTTTAAACAAGCTTTTTGTTTTATTTATTTTTTTCTATTGTTCTTCTGTTTTCATTTTCACTGTTTTTTTTTCCCTCTGTCTCTTATAAGAACCCACTGTGATTACTTTAGGCCAAGCCAGAAAATAGAGAGTATTCTCTTCATTCAAATGTCTTTTTTTAACTACTTCTGCCAAGTCCCTTTTCACATGTAAGATGACATATTAACAGTTTGTGGGCATTAGAACATAGATATTTTTGTGAGATCATTATTCTGTTTCCCACCATACACTTTCTGTCTGCCAAAGATGCATGTCTAACCACAGGCATCATGCATTCTCCCAGTCCCCAAAAGTTTCAACCCATTACACAGCCAACTTAAGTTCAAAATCTCATCTAAGTCTTTCCATCTTAAAAGTCCGAAATCTCATTATCTAAACAATCTAAGTACCATCAGACAAAGATGCCAGCTATCTCCACTCTTATTTTACATAGTATTAGAAGTACTTGCCAGAGAAATTAGACAAGAGAAAGAAATAAAGCACATCCAAATAGGTAAAGAGGAAATAAAATTGTCCATGTTCACAGATGACATGATTCTATATATAGAAAACCTAAGAGTCTCTACCAAAAAACTCATAGAGCTGATAAATGAATTCATAAGGTTGCAGGATGCAAAATCAATATACTAAAATCAGTAGTGTTTTAATACTCCAACAACAACCTAGAAGAAAAAGAAATCAAGAAAACAAGCATATTTACAATAGTCAACAACAACAACAAAAATACCTAGGAATAAATCTAACCAAAGAGTTGAAAGATCCCTACAGTGAGAACTACAAATCACTACTGAAAGAAATTAAGAAGACACTAAAAGGTGGAAAGACATTCCTTATTCATGGATTAGAAGAATCAATGTCATAAAAATGTCCATATTACCCAAAGCCATCTACAGATTCAATGCAATCCCCATCAAAAAACCAATGACATTCTTCACAGAAGTAGAAAAAGCAATCCTAACATTCATATGGAACAATAGACCCCAGATAGCCAAAGCAATTCTGAGCATAAAAAGTAAAGCTGGAGGCATTACACTTCCTGACTTCAAACTGTATTACAAACCTATAGTAACAAAAAAAGTATGGCACGGGCATAAAAACAAACACACAGACCAATGAAACAGAATAGAGAACCCAGAAATCAACCCACGTATTTACAGCCAACTGATCTTCAACAAGGGCACCAAGAACATACATTGGGGGAAAAACTGCCTCTCCAATAAATGGTGCTGGGAAAACTGGATATCCATTTGTAGAAGAGTGAAACTTGATCCATACCTCTCACCTTATACCAAAATCAACTCAAAATGGATTAGAAACTTAAATATAAGGCTGGACACCTTAAAACTCCGAGAAGAAAACATGGCAGAAATACTCCAGGATTTAGGACTGGTTAAAGACTTTATTAGAAACACCCCAAAAGCACATGCAACAAAAGAAAAAATAAACAAGTGGAATTACATCAAACTAAAAAGCTTCTGCACAGCAAAGGAAACAATCAACAGTGTGAAAAGACATGCTACAGAACGGGAGAAAATATTTGCAAACTACACATCTGACAAGGGATTAATATCCAGAATATACATAGAGCTCAGACAACTTTACAATAAATAAAAACAAATAATCCAATTAAAAATAGGTGAAGAACCTAAATAGACATTTCTGAAAGGCAGACATACAAATGGCCAATGGGTATGTGAAAAACTGTTCAACATCACTAATCATCTGGGAAATGCAAATCAAAACCACTTTGAGATATCACATCACCCCAATCAGACTAGCTATTATAAAAAAGATAGAGAATAACAAATGCTGGTAAGCATGTGAAGAAAGAGGAACCCTTCTGCACTGTTGGTGGACTGTAAATTAATACAGCTAATCTAAAGATCTACAAATAGAACTTCCATATGGTCCAGCTATCCTACTACTGGGGATATATCCAGAGAATTGGAAAATATCAGGTTGAAGGGATACCTGCACTCTCATGTTTACTGCAGCTCTATTTACAATAGTTAGGCAATGGAACCAACCTAAGTGTCCATCAATGGATGCCTGGATTAGGCAATTGTGGTATATATACACAGTGGAATATTACTCAGCCATAAAAAAGAATGAAATGCTACCATTTGCAGCAATGTGGATGAGCCTGGAGAAAATTATCCTAAGTGAAACAACCCAGGTACAGAAAGAGAAATACCTCATATTCTCACTCATAACTGGGAACAGAATCCATAAATAAACAAATGAACAATAAAAAGAGACAGAGAGCAAGAAAGAAACAACAATCACAATTATATGTTGAACTTTTAGAAAAGTAGAGGTGGGAAAACGGAGGGGAGACAGAGAGAGAGGGGGGCTAATGAGGAATTGGTCAATTGACACAAAAATGATTGTGTATCGTAATGATGGATTAGCTAATTATACTGATCTAACCATCACACATTTTACACAATTATTGAAAAATCAATGTTGCACCCCACACGAATGTATAAAACATTATCTAAAAAAAGCAGTTGTACATTAAAATATCCTCAAATGTTAAAAAAAAAGTTATGAGTGAGGCTGTGGGAATAATCCATCCTCATATGCTTTTGGTCTGTACCTGCTGGGTGTTGCTGGGTTATTAGCTTATTCACCTACAACTCTGGGATATATGAGGCAAATGGAAACCCAAGAAACTCACGATCATGTCATTCCTAAGGTCCTAAGATTCCTAGAAGAGTATACTTCTTCTTTCATTCCTTTAGAGTTTTATTATGTTTGTTTTATATATGGTGTCTAGGGTTTTTAGTTAAATTTAGTGGGAGGAATAAGGAAAAGTAGATATACTCCATATTCCAAGAATTGTAAGTACAAGAAACCATGTTTGTAAACTATCTTAGATATTTTGCATATGGATATCTATTCTTGTGATTTTGCTTTCCAATTCTCTGTAGTAATATTTTTCCCAATAAGGAGTTCTAGTTTGTTCCATTAGTCATCAGTATCTAAGCATATCTTAAAATTTTGATCATAGAATAAACAGACACTTTATCTTGCTGTAAGCACATTTCAGAGCATTTTGAAAAGGCTACTTTAGATGGTTTAAAAAATCCTACTTAATTAACCCAGGCCTTTAAAGCAACATGGTTAATGGAAACTACATTATTTTTTTTAGAATTCATGTTATCTTTCAAGTTTATCTGGAATTTATTCTATAAATTAATTTAAAAAATAATTATGACCACTGCCAACTAAAGGCTCCTCTAGTCATTCATCATCAATTGAAAAAAAAATGTAATAAAAGTAAAATTACTGATCTAAGTGCCCCAATTTATAGAGGAATGTATTATAATATATATTTTTTAGTTTGGCACAAGTTACACATATAGGCTTAAGAAATAACTCTTAGTTGGGCTCACATTCCCTGAATGCATGAATGAGTCACAAAATTTAGCCAGTTAGAGTATATTGGGCACAAATTATTTTTCTAGTTTTTCAGAGATACTGAGTATATGCCAATTATTATAGAATATATTAAGTTACAGGCATATTGTTCTGTTATGTTTCAAAAAGCACTGGAAATTTATGAAAAGATTTTAAAATATTAAATTACAGATAAATATGTATTACTGAAGCATTTTCTTTTAATTACTTTTTATTTTGAAAAAACTTCGAAGTTACATAATGTTGCCATAGTAAGATAATAAATTCCCAGATATCTTTCACATAAATTTAGCCATTGGGGCTCAATCCCTCTAAGAAACCATGCAGAGTACACTTAGAATTCTTCTCTGAGACACAGCATTTTTCCACCAAACCAAATAACACCACCAGTTCTCACCCACTTGTGATCCTAAATTAATCAAAATATAGACAAGTAGTAAGGGATGTGCAGACCAATATAATCAACTTTATTACTGATAAATCTGATACCAAAGAAGGTAGTTTAGCAGAGGCTTTCGGTGCCCCAGACCAAATCCTTTCAGCCCACCTTCAATTTCAGCTGCACCTGTTCAAAGTACTTTCTATGTCCTAACAACATCCTACCTCAATTAGGCACATTTTCTGTAAAGCCCTGAGAACTCCCTCAGCAGCCCAGGAAAGGAGCCAGGAGGTGTAGGAGTTCCTAGGGATAAACCCTCAACCAATGATGGATGGGAGTTAGTGGATAAATGTTGCATTTTGGAGGGACAATTCTAAATGTACTTACTCTATGTGGTTCCTCAGAGAAATGGAGCCTCAGTAGCCCACATCAGTTATCAGTTCAATAACACATTCTTTATCAATTTTTCTTCCTCTGCTGTCCTCCCGTTCTACTCATTCCCTACTCCTGTTTCCTGATGTCACCTCCAAAATAAATTATCTGCACCCAAGTTCTTTGTCCACACTCTGCTTTTAGAAGGAAACTGAACTAAGATACTTGCTCAGATATACAGCAGTTAGATAGAATAGCAATATTATAATTATTTACCCACCCAAGAAGGTAGTGCTGATTCATCATTGCAATGCTTATGATGTGGGTTCCAATCTGTTTAAAACATTTGGCATGGATAAGAAGAACTCAATATGTGCAGCAGGTAAGTTAGCTTAAAAGAGAAGAGACTGAATTGCTCCTGCACAATTCCTATCCCAAGCTCTTCAATCAGATAACTCCCTGCACCTCTTTGTGCGGGTGTAAGTGAAGGAGAGGATGTCAGAAAGTTCCATGAATATCCTTGTAATGAAAATCAGAACAGAGGAGATATAACAGTCCCACTTAATAACTTCTGATCAAAATCCTAAGGGATAAGTCATCTAACATGTAATAGACATATGACCAGTTCTACGTTTAAGCAGCTTAAAGAGGAGGTAAAACTTCATTTTCAAAAAGTTATCTTTCTTGCAGGTGCAAAGATAGATAATTTTTTCCCAAAGTAAAGTAAATCCATAAAACAACTATCCAGATCGAAATATAGAAGCCCAGAAGCTCCCCTCCACCCACCACCACATGTCTTTTCTCAGGCTCTACTCCCAGAATGAAACTACTATTTGACTTTACTCACCATACATTAGTGTTACCATCTAGTCCTGGGGTTTTCTTTCTTGGGAGACTGTTGGTTACAGATTCAGTCTTGTTACTTTTTGTTGGTCTCTTCAATTTTTCTATTTCTTCTTGGTTCAGTCTTAGTAGGGCGTATGTGTCCTGAAATTTATCCATTTCTTCTAGATTTTCAAATTAGTTGTTCATGATAGTATCTAATGATTCTTTATATTTCTGCAGAATCAGTTATAATGTCTCCTTTTGCATTTCTGAGTTTTGATATTTGGGTCTTTCCTCTTCTTGGGTTGTCAAACTGCTCCAAAAAAAAAAATCATAGCAGAGGGTATTTTCCCAAATGCATTCCATGAGGCCAGTATCACTCTGACACCAGAACCAGAAAAATACACCCACAAAAAAGAAATATCCTTCATGAACTTAGATGCAAAAATTCTCAACAAAGAACTAGCAAACAGAATCCAACAGCACAACGAAAAGATTATACATCATGATCCACTGGGATTAATCCCAGAGATGCAAGGATGGTTCAACATACTCAAGTCAATTAATGTGAAACACCACATCCACAAAATGAAAGATAAAAACCATATGATCAGTCAATAGACACAGAAAAAGCATCTGATAAAATTCAGCGTCACTTTATGATAAAAACCATAAACAAATTAGGTATAGAAGAAAATATCTCAACACAATAAAAGCCATATACGACAAACCCACATCTAACATCATCCTGAATGGTGAAGATCTGAAAGCTTTTCCTCTAAGAATGGGAAGAAGACACAGAGTCTTCTGCCCCTATTTAAAATAATACTAGAAGTTCTGGCCAGAGCAATTAGGGAGAACAAAGGAATAAAGGATATCCAAATTGGAAAAGAGGAATTCAAATTGTCCCTGTTTGCAGATGACATAATCCTATACACAGAAAAACCTAAAGACTCCACCAAAAAATATTAGAGCTGATAAACAAATTCAGTAAATTTTCAGGATATAAAAACAACATAAAAAAGTCAGTAGCATCTCTATATATCAACAATGAACTAGCAGAAAAATAAATCAAGAAAGTAATTCATTTATAATAGCTACCAAAATAGTAAAATACCTAGGAAAAAAACAAACCGAGGAGATGAAAGATCTCTACAGTGAAAACCACAAAACAATGATGAAAGAAGTTAAAGAGGACACCAAAATGAAATGTATTCCATGCTCATGGATTGGTAGAATTAACGTTGTGAAAATGTCCTTACTACCCAAACTGATCTACAGACTCAATGCAATCCCTACCAAACTACCAATGACCTTCTTTGCAGAAATAGATATAGCAATCCTAAAGTTCATATGGAATAACAAAAGACCTCTAACAGCCAAAGCAATCCTGAGCAAAAAGAATAAAACACCTCACTTCAAATTATACTACCAATTTATAGTAACCAAAACAGCATGGTATTGGCATAAAAAAAGACACTTGGACCAATGAAACATAATAGAAAACCAAGAAATAAACCACATACTTAACAATCAATTGATCTTTGATAAATACACTAAAAACATACATTGGGGATAGGACAGCCTCTTCAATAAATGGTGCTGGGAAAACTGGATATCCATGTTTAGAACAATGAAACTAGATCCCTATCTCTCACCACATACAAAAATCAACTCAAAATGGATTAAAGACTTAAATGTAAGTTCTGAGACTATAAAACTTCTAGAATAAAACAAAGTGGAAATGCCTTAGTACACAGGATGAGACAAAGATTTTATGAATAAGATCTCAAAAGCACAGGCAACAAAGGTAAACATAAAGAAAGGGTATTTATCAAACTAAAAAGCTTCTGCACAGCAAAGGATACAATCAACAGAGTTGAAAAGACAACTTACAGAATGGGAGAAAATATTTGCAAATTAGGCATCTGACAAGGGGCTAATTTCCAGAATATGCAGGGAATTCAAACAACCTGATAGTAAAAAAAAGCAAGTAACCCAATTTAAAAATGTGCAAGGGAGCTGAATAGACGTTTTTCAAAGGAAGATATACAAATGGACAGCAGATACATGAAAAAATGTTCAATTTCACTAATCATTGGGGAAATTCAAATCACAACCGCATTGAGATACCATTTCACCCCAGTTAGACTGGCTATTGTCAAAAAACAGAAAATAACAAGTGCTGGTGAGGATGCAAAAAAGGGGAACCCTTTCACATTGTTGGTGGGACTGTAAATTAGTACAGGCTTTTTGGAAAACAGTATGGAGGTTTCTCAAACAACTACAGATAGAACTACCATATAACAACTACAGATAGAACTATCCTATAACCACTACTGGGTATATACCCAAAGGTATGGAAATCATCATGTTGAAATGATACCAGCACTCTTATGTTTATTGCAGGTCTGTTCACAGCAGCAAAGATATGAAACAAGTCTAAATGTCAATCAACAGATGACTGGATAAAGAAAATATGGTACATGTACATAATGGAATACTACTCAGCCATAAAAAAGAATGAAATTCTGCCATTTGAAGCAACATGAATGAGCTTAGAGAACATTATGTTAAGGGAAATAAGCCAGGCACATAAAGAGAAATACCACATGTTCTCCCTCATATGTGGGAGTTTAAAAAAGGGAACAAAACAAAACAAACAAAAAGAAATAATTAATGTTAATAATAATGGTAAGTTGAACTGTTAAAAGGAGAGAGAAGAACTATGGTTACTACAGGTGGGAAGGGGGGAAGGGATAGTGTGAAGCCGATTAATGAACACAAAAGTACAGTGAGATAGGAAAAATGAGCCTTACTGGTGTTCCATCATCCTAGAAACTTATAATCAATGATGATCGACTACATATAACCAAACCACTAGAAGAGAGGAGATCACATGTGCACATCGCAAAGAAATGATTATGTTTTGCAGTGATGAATAGGCTAATTACCCTGAAAATATCAGTATGCAATGTATACATGTATTGAAATATAACTCCATACCCCATAAGAGTATGTACAATCAATATGTTTCAGAAAAAAACTTTAAAAAAAAGTAGTGTTATCTTCTTTTGAACTTCATATGAATGGACCCATATAGTATGTATTCTTTTGTTTCTGGCTTTCTTTGCTCAGCATTCTTTGTGGGATCTAGTGAAGTAATTACTTGTAGCTATGGTTCATTTTTATTGTTGTGTAGTGTACCACTGTATGACTACTAAAAAAATTACTTTTATGGCTTAAGTATTTTATCCCCAGATATGAACTCAGAAAACCGATGAAGTTAGATGTATACAAATCTACATGAAGCTAGCATGTAATTGGCATTGAGAAAGTTTCTAGCAAAAAACATTGTGTTCAGAATTGATCTTTGGTATGATCATGTCATAAGTGGGGTTCCCTATGAAGCAGATTCTGAGACAGAGATTAGAATACAAGCAGTTTATTAGAGAGTTCCCTTGAAATCAACATCTGTGGAAGAAAATAGAAGGGAAGAAAGCATCAATGAACAGAGAGGATTTGGACCGCAATGTAGCCTCAAGGGACGCCTCAGCTGACCTTACCAGGAATTCTGAAACTAGAATGGTCCCTCAAAATTCTTACAAGTTGGGCAAAGGGGCCAGGCCCTCATACCTCCTTATCAGTTAACGAGTCATTGGATATAGGCCACCTGTCCACACTACCTTGGACAAGGTGGCTCTCTTCTGCAGAGGAATGCTTGTGGGAAGGTGACAGCTGTGGATGTCCTTCAGGCAGCACTCCCAGAAAATTAAGGTATTAGTATTTGATTTCTAAACCAGAATCTCAGCAGCACATCACAGCACCCACTGCAGACCCGATACATGGATCAATGATATTTAAGAAAATAATGTACTCCCTTTTGCCTTAAATCTTTTTTGAGACTTTAAAGCCTTTTACACTTCTCTATCTATATTGGATTAATCTTATTTCTTTACTTGTTTGTTTTCTCTGAGTCTCTGAGCAGGGAAAACAGGTTTTTTTAGTTATTGTATCCCCAATAGCTACTATAGTGCCTAGCTGAGAATGTGTTCAATTATTATTTGATGAAAGAATAAACTCAAATGTATAACTGTTTGAACGATCTTACCAAATGATTAATGATTACATATATCTGTCTGGATGAAGACTTTAGCACCTAGCTAGAAGCTCTGTCTTCATGCCTATTTAAAACTGAAGTTTTATTAGTGGTAAAGAGCAAGGTGTAGCAAGTAAACGTTCCATTTGTGAATGGCATGAAACTAAAGACAGCAGCTTCCCTGGATGACGAGTCAGGATTCAAAAAGAATGAAAATAATCTAAAATAATAGCCTGAATCTAATGAGATGAAATTCATAAAGAACCGGTGTGAGGGACTGTCAGTGGATTCAGTAAATCACCTAGACAGGTTTTCAGCTGGCTAAGTAGAAGTTTATGAGAAAGACTTGGGATTTTTGATGATTTCAAGACCAACAAAAATCAACACCATTATGTGGCTACCAAGAAAAGCCAGTATAATTTAGCCCTTATCAGTAGAAAGATATAATCTAGCAGACAGGAAGTCCCTGTTCTGAGTCAGATTATCCTATCACCCGAGATTTTGATCCCAAGCACTTCTGTTGGAGTATAGGACCAGACAATTTAAAATGCATTTGAAGGAAAGCAAGCAGGGTGGTGGAAGGACTCTTAAATTTGCAAGATGACTAATGGCTAAGGGGAGGTTGGGGGAAGTTTTGCCAAACCTTTTACACACCAAAATTAGCTTAATAGAAAAGCCTAACAAGAGTTCCGGTCAAGAAGGCGGAATAGACGGTCCTCAGCGTCACTCTCTCCCACAAATCAACCAATTTACAACTATAAAAATATAACATCAGCCAAGCTGAGGCCGCTAGATCTCAGGGGAAGAGGAGGAGAGACCTATGGAGTTCATGAAGGTGGGAAAAACCACAATGAGAGAAAAAAAACCCTGCTCTGAGTGCTTTGGGCCATGGCCGCTTTAATGCTGGAGCTGCTGAGCACATGGATCAGGTGCCTTCAGAAGCTGCAGCTGTGCCCTTCAGATGGAGTTACTTGGAGGTGGCCAGTGAGAAGAGGGCCTTGGTGGTCCCCAGGATAGCAAGACCACTAATAGGGTTCCCGAGGACCCACATAAGATTGAGGAGCCAGAACACCTGTAAAATGGGAGCCATTCAGAGGATGGTGAGTCATTGCAAGGGACCCGTCCCATGGGAAGTGTTTGGAGCATGGGTGGTAGGGGAGACAGGCCCACCCAGAGAACACTGGGTCACAGCAAGGACAGCCGATCCACACACCAATCAACACAGGACCACTCAGCGGGGACTGGTTGGGAATGCAAAATTGCATGGGGTGAATTTTGATGAAAAAACTCAGGCCCAGATCAGAGTTTCTACACAACCCAGGTGCATCGGGTCTCTGGAGAGCCAGAAGTACCTATAAGGTCAACCATTAAACCCTGAGCTGTACAAAAAGCCTTCCCTATGGAAACAGCAGCAAAACAGCAATTTAGCTCAACCGCACAGCTCAAGCACTGGTTCCCACAGGAAGTTCCCCCATTTAAGAAGTAAGTAAAAGACAAAAAATTAGTTCCAGCCCAGGCACACCACCAGTGCCTTGGGGCCCACCAGGGGACATGAGGCATGGAGCTGGAGACCGGACCCCACTCGCACATCCAGGCATACCACCAGTGCCTTGGGGCCCCCAGAGACCTGAGGCATGGAGAAGTGGACCAGACACCCCTCCCACAACCAGGCACACCATGCCACCACCTCAGGGCCTGCCTGGAGAACTGAGACATGGAGAAGGGGACCCCTTTCTAGTGACCCAAAGCATGGAAAAGGGGAGCAGAACCCCCTCCTACAACCAGGCACATCATACCAGTGCCTTGGGGAGCACCAAGGGACCCGAGGTGTGGAGAAAGGGACCAGACCCCCCTCTCACAACCAGGCACACCATGCCAGCGCCTTGGGGCATGCTCATAGACCTGAGGCATGGAGAAGGGGACTGGACCCACCTCCCACAACCAGGCACACTGCTAGCATGAAGGAGCATGCCAAAAACATTACCCTCATGTGGGTGGCCCACCACAGCTACCACCATAACCATGGCTGCTGCGAAAGCAGCTAGATGCCACAACCATCACACAGATAGTCTGCCAGCCACTGGAGTGTATTGACATAAGGAGAGTCACCAGCAGAGATAAAAAAAAGAAGAGGATGTTTCTCTCCACAAAGCCCATTTCAGAGTGACAGAAGCTTCTGCTCTATGATAATATCAGGGGACCTGACCACACCTCTCAGCATTGGACAGATCATCTAGGCAACAAATCAACAGAGTAACCATTACTCTTTCAGAAGGACAGAAGAAATCTAGGCTAATTAGAAGGGGGAGGGGGAGGGAGAGATTGGACAAGGTGCATAAAGAATAATTATGATTTGTAACAATATATAGGCTAGTAATATTGATTTGATCAACGTATCTCAATGTTGAACCTCCAAAATATATATAATCAATTTTGATTCAATAAAAATTAAAAAAGAGAAAAGCCTAATAAATATGAACAAAATAAGTTAACTAATACTCCTAATTAACATAGCCAAAGAAATTCTAAAAAAGTACTTGCCAACTGAATCCAGAATCCAGCAACATGTTAAAAAACATTATTACATGGCATGCACTTTCTTCCTGTAGTGTAATGTAGTTCAATAGCATAGAAAGGCTATGGATTCCATCATTATGTCACAGAAAATATGATTATTCAATACAAGATTTAAAAGGCAATTGATAAGTTGCAAAGTACACTCATGTTTTAAAAATTTTAAAAAAAAAACATTAAATTAGAAATATAAGGACAGGTTTTAAACATGATGGTTTATATATTTCTCATACTAAATAGCATTATGCTAACTAGTAAAGCAACATACGCTTTCCAACTACAGTCAGGAATAAGAGAAATATGATGATTCTCATTACTTTTATTTAACATTACTCAAGATATGAGACCAGAGAAATGAACAGGTTATAAGTACAAAAAAGGAATAGGCAACATTATGATTGATTTAAAGTGATAGCATTATGTGTCCTATAACAATAATGATAAAAATTGAAAAATACTTGAATTATTAAAATATTGGTAAGGGAGTGAGTTACATAAATGCAAACATAACAGGAAATCTAATTCGAAGGTATAATGGAAATTATGTTGTCTTCAGAATTAACAATAAAACATAAGACACCTATGAGTAAAGTAGATAAAAAGTGTGCAGGGCCCATAGGTAGACAATTATAAAACTTGACTAAATAAATTGAAGATAAACAAGTTATGTTGTTGGTTAGAAAGATTAAATATTTTGAAGATGCCAACTGTCTCCAAAGTATTCTCTGAATTAATGTAACATTAAGAAGCCAGGAAATTTTTACTTCAAATTTTGTAAAATGTTCAAAAATGTAAGAATAAGCAAGAAACATTTTAAAAGAACTTACCTAATCAGATATCATAATATGCTACAAAATTAGAGTAGTTAAAACACTGTAGCATTATTATGGCAATGGACAAACCAGAAAAATGGTAAAAATTACAGGGGAAATAAATATTGAAGAATTGGTTATACCAATATTAGCTGAACAATAAACAAAGAAAAGATACTGTAATAAATGGTGCTAAAGAAGCACCATTGCAGAAAAATAAGTTACTCTCCATTTAATCCCCAAATAAATTATAAGTGAACATATAAATTGCATTTTAAAATAGAGCCTTATAATTTCTAGGAAAAAAGTATATTATCTTAGATATAGGGGATCCTTCCAAGGATAAAAGCAGAGAGAAATTAGTTTTAAGAAGATGCATTGAGGGCCGGCTCCGTGGCTCACTTGGGAGAATGCGGTGCTGGTAGCACCGAGGCCACAGGTTCAGATCCTATATAGGGATGGCTGGTGCGCTCACTGGCTTAGCATGGTGGAGACCACACCGTGCCGAGGGTTGTGATCCCCTTACTGGTCAAAAAAAATAAAAATAAAAATAAAAAAAGAAGAAGATAAATTGCACTTCACAATATTAATTTTTAAAGTTACAAGAAAAAATAAGCAGATCTATAAAGCAAAATTGAAGCCAAAATATCTGAAAAATGACAAAAAATGAATAGCTTTATATACAAATATTTCTTCAAATACAAAAATAAAATAAATACCCTCCAGTAGAAAAAAATGAGCAAATAACATTGGAGGGAAATTAACAAAAGAAAAACTACAAATGGTCAATAAACATATAAAGATGCCTCAATCTCACTAATACTGAAAGAAAAAGATGTTTTACCTACATTCATTTATTCATTTGTTCATTCTAAATGTATTTATGACCAACTTTAAGACAGGTACTGTTGTGGGTCACTAACAACACAGAAGCAAGGGAGACAATACCTCTGCCCTCATGGAAAAGAAACAGACTACAATCAAATGAAAAAAAAAAAAAATAAAATAATAATAATAATAATAATAACAGCCCATATAAACTAACAGTTATACAAGATGAGTATTTTCTAGAGATCGCTAGCATCGTGCTTATGGTTAACAATAAGGTATTATGTACTTAAAATTCTGCTAGGAAGGTGGATTTCATGTTAAGTGTTCTCAACACCCCCCCCCCAAAAAAAAAAGCAAAAAAGGGACACAAGGAAATTTGGAGTGATGGATATGTTTGTTAATTAGATTGTAGTGATGGTAACATGAGTGTATACATATGTCCAAACTCAGCAAATTGTATATATAAATTAAGTGAAGATTTTTATATACCAATTATACCTCAATGAAGCCGAGGAAAAAATAAAAAGAAACATACAAGCAAAATAAATAACAGCACACTCTCTGAGTATGAAAAGCATATGAAGAATATAAAGTAGGATAAATGGATACAGAGAAATTGGGAGAACTATTAAAGTGGGAGAAAATGAACATGATCGTTTTGAAGACTAATTTGGCAATGCGTATCGATAGTTTTAGATATGCTCGTACCTTTTTCAAACTTTCTGCCTTGAAATAATTTAGAACTCACAGAAGTTGCAAAATTAGACATATGGGGACTACATCAAACTAAACAGCTGCACAGCAAAAGAAACAATCAACAGAGTGAAAACGCAACCTACTGAATGGGAGAAAATATTTGCAAACCATGTATCTGATAAGGGATTAATTTCCAAACTTTATAAGGAACTCTTACAACTCAATAGCTGGAAAACTAATAACCTGATTTTAAAATGGGCTGAACACTTGTATAGACATTTCTCCAAAGAAGACATACAAATGACAAACAAGTATATGAGAAGATGCTCAACATCCTTATCACGGAAATTAAAATCAAAGCCACAATGAGAAACCACAATTAAAATCAAAACCTCACACCTGTCAGGATGGCTACTATTAAAAAAAAAAAAAAAAAAAGACAAGTGTTGGCAAAGATGTGGAGAAATTGGAACCATCTTACACTATTGGTGGGAATGCAAAATGGTACATCTGCTATAAGAAACAGTTAAGGAGGGTTCTAAAAACATTTTAAAAAGAACTATATGACCCAGCAATAAATTCTAGAAATTTATTCAAAAGATAAATCAGGATCTGGAGATAATTTTAACACTCCCATATTCATGGCAGTGCTATTCACAGTAGCCAAGATGTGGAAACAACCTAAATTTTTATAGACAGCTGAATGGATACAGAAAATGTGGTATATACATACAATGCAATATTTTTCAGTTTTTAATAAGGA
This sequence comes from Galeopterus variegatus, assembly GCF_000696425.1. Classification (NCBI taxonomy): domain Eukaryota; kingdom Metazoa; phylum Chordata; class Mammalia; order Dermoptera; family Cynocephalidae; genus Galeopterus; species Galeopterus variegatus. The sequence goes on from NW_007726831.1 coordinate 179,524, forward strand.
AATCCTGCGATATATGAAAACATGAATGAACCTTGAGGACATTATGCTAAGCGAGATAAGCCAGTCACAGAAAGGCAAATATGGTACCATTCTACTTATATGAAATATCTAAAATAGTCAAACTCATAGAAGCAAAGAATAGAATGGTGGTTACCAGGAACAGGGGGTAGGAGGAAATGGGGAGTTGCTAGTCAGTGTGTATAAAAGTTCAATTATGCAAGATGAATAAGTTCTAGAGATCTGCTGTACAACATTGTGCCTATAGATAATGATACTGTATCATATTCTTAAAAATGTGTTAAGTAGATCTCATGTTGTGTTCTTACCAAAAAAACTAAACAAATAAATAAATAAATTTTTAAAATTAAAACAAAGAAAAGTTGCACGTATAGTCTAGTATGCCTATGATTGCTTCACCTGCCTTTCCCCAATGATAACATCTTACATAGTCACAGTAAAATATCAAAACCAGGAAATTGGCACTGGTGTAATACTATTAACTAAACTAGAGACCTAATCTCAATTTTCTCAGGTTTTACATAGACTCATCTGTGTTTTGGGTGTGTAGTACTGATACAGGAGGTGCTCAGTTTCCCTGGGCTTGTGTTTCAGGACACGCCTCTGGGTTTCTAGCCACTCCCTGAGGTCTCAGGCCCCCTCTCCTAGGCTCTCCCCTGGAGGAAAGTTACTGTTGCCAGTTAGACGTATTTTTAGCACCAACATGGAGAAAATGAGACCAGGAGGTGCTGACTTATGCAAACCCAGTGGCTGGGAATGTTCAATAAAGAGCACAGAACATTCTTGAGTATGACTAGTGCATGTAATAGGGTCTGACCAATGAACATGTGCCAGGAAGGAACTGACTGAGCATGTGCAAGACTAAATGTTCCATAACTGGGAGCCACCCCCTTCATTGAATATTCATTAGATAGATTAACTATAAAAGCCAAATCTCAGCTGAAGGCGGGGCACAGAACATTCTGGAATATGACTGGGGCATGTAATAGGGTCTGACCAATGAACATGTGCCAGGAAGGAACTGACTAAACATGTGCAGGACTAAATGTTCCATAACTGGGAGCCACCCCCTTCACTGAATATTCATTAGAAAGATTAACTATAAAAGCCAAATCTCAGCTGAAGGCGGGGCTGTTGCTCACTTTCCTGGAGGCGACCTGCACCTTGTTGGCTGAGGTGTATATATTTTACTTTGTATCCAACTTACTTTTGGCAAGCAGCTGCTCATTCTCTTGAGCCAGCCTTCACTTTATACTGAACTTGCGTTTGTGTAAGACTTGATGTCTGTACTGAACTTACTTTTGTGTTAACCTTGGTGTGGGCCCTGCTCAGTTTCTAGAGCTATGCTGCACTCTCTGTAAAACCTGTATTTCTTATCTATTGTATTAGACTTGTTCTCACTTTCTACTGTGACTCTGCCTTTGAATTCTTTCCTGTGGTGGAGTCAAGAACTTGGTAAGAGGATGGGGTGGTTTGAGGCTGATTATCGGGCCCCCCAGACCCTACCTCCAACATCAATACTGTGAAATTTTATCGCATATATAGATTTATGTAACAGCTACCAAAATCAGGATACAGAAGTGCTCCATCACCAAAAAATCCTTGGTCATCATTCTCCTTTATAGTCTGTCTTCTGCAACTCTAACCCCTAGCAACAACTGGCTATTCTCCTTTACTGTAATTCCGTCACTTCGAAAGTGTTATAAAAAAGGAATCATAGAGGGGCCGGCCCGGTGGCGCACTGCTAAAGTGCACCTCTTGGGAGTGTGGCGGCGCTCCCGCCGAGGGTTTGGATCCCACATACAGACCGGTTCCTGCTCACTGGCTGAGCGAGGTGCGGGTGCGACACTGAGGGTTGCGATGAGGGTTGCGATCCCGTTGCCAGTCCCGGTCCGGTACGGGCGCGACACTGAGGGTTGCGATCCGTTGCTGGACACGAAAAAAGACAAAAAGGAAAAAAAAAAAAGGAATCATAGAATATGTAACCTCATGAGATTTACTTTTTTTCCCCACTCAGCATAGTACCTCAGATATACATCCAAGTATGCATTGGTATCAATAATTCGTTTCTCTTAATGGCTAAATAGTAATCCCATTACATGGATGAACAAGTTTATTTATCTATTTATCAATTGAAGGGCATTTGGGTTGTTTCCAATTTGGGGCTATTACAAATAAAGCTGCTATGAACATTTGTATACAGGTTTTTGTGTGAATATATGTTTTCAATTTATTGGGATAAACATTCAGGATTGCAATTGCTGGGTACTTTGGCAAGAATATAGTATAACTTAATAAGAAACTGCCAAACTGTTCTCAGAGGGTTGCACTATTTTAAATTCCCGCCAGCAATGTATGACAGATCCAGTTGTTCCACATCTTACCAGTATTTGGTTTTGCCACTAACTTCTATTTTATCCATTCTGATAGATGTGTACTTGTATCACAGGTTTAATATGCATTTACCTAATGGCTAATAATGTTGAGCATATTTTTATATGCTTGTTTGTCCTCTGTATATCCTCTGTGGTTAAGTGTCTGGTCAAGTCTTTTGCCTACTTTCTAATGGGATAGTTATCTCACCTTTGAGTTTAGAGAGTTATTTATATATTCTGGATACAAGCCCTATGTCAGATATGATTTGTGAATATTTTTTGCACTCAGTGGCTTGATTTCTCATTCCCTTAATAGATTCTCTCATAGAAGAGATGTTAAAGATTCTTGGTAAAGACCAATTTATTGTTTTTTTTTTTATTTTTTTTTATGGATTGTGCTTTTGGTATCATATCTAAGAACTCTGCCTAACCCAAATCATAAAGGTTTTCTCCTGTGTTATCATATAAAGTTTCATAGCTTTACTGTTTGCATTTAGATCTCTGATCCATATTGAATTCATCTTTACATAAAGTGTGAGGTTAGAACCAAGCCACCGCCAGAAACACCCTGGGTACCTGAGCAGTGGGGTGCCGAGAACTTCAGCCACTCTCCAGCAACATCTACATCCAACCACTGAGCCACTACTGGAAGCCCCTGGTCTCCCCTGCAGGAATAAGGGGGTGCCATGGGCCTTGACCATGACCCCCTCCTTCCTCCTGCTCCCACCCTATTTCCCCCTTCCCCTTTCCTTCTCCCCCCCCAACTGCTCCACAACATCTTAGAATGTAAAACAATATTAATTATTAATTAATTATTTAAAACATAAAAAAAATAAAATGTAAGATTTAGTTAGAGGGGTTATTTTGTTTATTTGTTTTGTTTTTTTGTCCACAGATATCCAATTGTCCAACATGATTTATTGAAAAGACCATCCTTCCTCCATTGAATTGCTTTTTTACCTATGACAAAAATAAGTTGGGTGTACCCATGTAGGTTAATTTCTAGACTCTCTTTTATTCTATTGATCTATTTGTCTATTTATTTTTCTATAAGACACTGCCTTGTGTTCATATCTTTTCATTCAACAATTTTATTTCCAGGAATTTATCCATAAGAGAAAAAGATTGGAATTCTCCATAAGACATACATGAAAAAATGCACATATAAAGATGTTCACTGCAGCATTTTTTAAATATTGAAGAACTGGAAATGATCTAATGTCTAACTACAGAAAATGGGTTAAAGATTTCAGATTCCAACAAAACTCTTCACTTAGCTAGTGCAGAAGCTCTCTCCCTGTAAAACCTAGTCATGTTGGATAAACAGTACATTTTAATACATAGTTCACCTCAAAAACTGCTAACTGTCCAGGAACCAAAATTGAAGAGGATCCTGAGAGTCTGAATCCCAGAAGGACATGCTGATTTTGATGTAGCCCTGTTATGTTACTAGCCCAATAATAGTGGGGTCTTGATTTTAATGCACACAAAGGTATGGGTGACAACAGCTTTACTCACTCAAGGTTGGACATAGGAACTTAGACCAGAGAATAAAGCTGAGGCCTCTGAAAGACTGTGATCCCACGAATGGGAAATAAAAATATTGCATGTACCTACTAAGTGAGATGACAATAAATCGTTAGAAAGAAATTAAATCCCTATGACAGGGGCCCTCATACGTAGAGTCTACTTACCCTGAACTAAGAGTCTTGGATCCACCAAGCCAATAAATGGACATAAACATTTGTACTGGGTCTTTGGCACCCCAAACAGGCTGGACAACTGTTCCTAACAGGAACAAATGCAAACTCTCTAGAGAAATAACCCAGGCGACAAGGGATTCTTCCTGAAAACAAAAAACAAAAACAAAAACAAAACAGTATCTTCTTAAGACAAGCTAACAACAAAAGTTAAAAAATATACATGGAATCAACAACCATGGTAAAGCCGGCAGACACTACAAACAAGAGAATTAGCTAGCATTCCAGTAATTTGGGGGAAAGCCTACAGACTTTTCTTTTATGTGTCTATAACCAAAGTATTCAACATAAACAATAATGCAAGCCACAAATATGAATCACCAATGTGATTTCAAATGCAATTAAATTTTCACATTAAAAAAGTAAAATAGGGCAGAGAGAGGTAGAGAGAGAGAGAGAGAGAGAGAGAGAGAGAGAGAGAGAGCCCGCATGTACACACATGCGCGTGAGAAATGGCAGATGGGTTGAGAAAGAGAGAGAGGAGAGACAGAGAGGGAGAAGAGAGGCTCTTGTCTCCAGCCAAGATTTGAATTTGAACATGGGGCCTCCTCTCCTCTTGAAGCAGTAAGATCCTCCATTTCAAGTTGTGCCTCCAAAAGCACCACTCAGTGGCACAGGACACCACTTACTGCAATGATCCTGGTTTGAAACCCCTGAACATGAATTCATCCATTTCCACCTTTAGTCGAAGCTCCACTACTTCAGAGAGAGCAGACTTCAAATTAATGGCTCCTGAGATAAATGAAGGAGCCAAATTGAGCAGAAGCATGGGGGCAGTAGCAGAGGTGTTCCCTACCAGCACCTTACAAGTGTAGAGTTCAATGAACTGTTTTTGCCTGAGAACTCTCTGAAAGACAAACCAGATCTTATATCGAGGTTTCCTCAGCTAGGAAATGCACACTACATGCACACTAAAATGACGGAGGCAAGCATCGTGCAGACCTGCTTTTAAACTCAGTTACATTATGACAACTACTGATTTAATCGTTAAGTCCTCATTGATATTAGTGTGATGCGGGTCTGTTTGGTAACCCTAAAATGCCTCAACTCTAAGCGATGAACTTGCTTGAAGAGGCAAAGTAACACTATAATAAAAGCCCCGTGGACTGTGAATCTGAAGTCTGTATCCTGGATCTGGTTCTGTTTATAAACAGCGACATGATGCTAGCAACCAATTATCCTCTCAGTTTACTTACATGTAAAATTATATCATTGGATGATAGAATTTGCTCTGGTTATACAAACTATGATTACACTTTTATAGAGAAAAAATGATGAAACAAAATGTTTTCATTTTATTTTACATAGAGTGAAATGGAATGAGAATAGCTTGATTCATAAGACCATTCTAGATATTTCTAGATCTGTCCACTGCAAGACAACAAGATAATTTCAAAAGAAATGGATTCTCAAGAAACAAAATGAACTCCAATTCCCCACTTCAATCCGTCAATATCCCTCATAAGTGTAAGACTTTATGAGTATGTGCATGTTGGAGTTGTAGAAAAGGATAGTTCTTAAATGATGTATAAATATAAAACTTCACAATAATTTACTTTTGGAACACCAGTGGTCAAGTAACCTCATAATTATCTTAAGAAAATTAAAATATAGGTATGCTAGGAAAAATTTTTCCAATAGTTTGCTTTCAGTTTCCCAACACCATTTACAGTGGCCATGCACTTTCATTTCAAGTGTCACCTTTTCAGAGACAACTTGCCACCAGGTTATGCCTTGCAGTTATGTTATTCTCTGCTTCTTCCTTACATCTGACAAGTTTCGCACCTAAAATGTTGCTAACCCATGTTGATAGATACTTGCTCAAGGAGTGGCTTTGTTTGCCATCTTCCTAGGGTACAAAAGCTGGGATGCACATTTAATTCATATTATTTTGTTCTTGCAGCTGCTCAATACCAAGTACAATGACATATACAATTTGGTAGCTTGTTTCAATATGCAGACTTCACAGAAGCCTCTGCCCAGAACCAGCAATCAGCAGCACCAGCAAAACACTGCCAAAGATTCTACAAAGGCAATTCAAAAACCCTATAATTTAACTTTTATTTTTATTAATGTTTGTTTACTATTTCAAATTGAAGTGTAATTAGTTTAGAGACTTATTATGCAGATTTTTGGCTAAGTGTCACTAGTTTTAAAAAGACATTCAAAGGCCACCTAATATTGTCCAGTAAAATTAGTTTCCTGATTGACAGCTAAACCCTCCCATTTACTCAGGTTATTGATACTTTTGTGTGACTAGCTGAAATAATGTTATTCTCTGAACCATGAAATTTCAAAGGGATTGTTCCATTCCACAAACAAATAACTGTATTAGAGATGAACACTTGAAAACTACCTACTTTATTTCCAATACTCACAAACTCTTAAGTCTGGTTCAAATGAATCTCCTGATAATGTGAAATGATACTGGAAATATCATAAGTCTATACCATTGAAGAGCAGTATTATATCTATGGGTTTTTGAGTTAAGCAGCTGGGTTTGAATTTTAGCTGCAACTCTTCCCTACACAATGCCTCACATAGAGTAGATGCTTAGTACTACTGTCCTTACCTTATTGGTTTTCCATAAAGTCAACTAGGTGAGTGAGTTTGGACTTCATTCCATGGGCAACGAGGAGCTACTAAAAATGTGCTTTTAATTTTGGAAAATTAAAGTGATATTTTAAATAATTGATAAAGAGCAGAGGCAAGGAGATCAAATTATGAGGCTGTTGCAATAGGCTAGACATGATTAATACATCCTCACTGATTGCTTGAAGGAGTTGAACTATGATTGGTGTAGGGAGAAGCATTACAAATGATCTACCTAACTACCTACCTATTTATCTATTTATTTATCCATAACAGTTTGTTTATTTAGAAAAAACATGTACATTACCAACAAGAAGCCTGTGAAATAGGTAATATTATTCCCTTTTTATAGATGAGAAAAGTGATGCTCAAAGAGGTCATATATTTTTCCCAGGGACAATATAACTATATAACTAATTAGGGTTGAAAATAAAAGTTACCTATGCTCATTTCTATAATACACTCCACCTCATGAGATTATCAAAAAGTCTGAGGCTGATTATTGGCTATGGATTTGGGGCTAAGGGAGGAATCAAATCATATTCAACATTTTATAGTGATAACATTAAGGAAAAATTAAGGTCAGAGAAAGAATTGATATGGTATGGGGAATGTGACAAGGAGATTGATGAAATAAAAGGAGGAATTGGTAAAGAGACATGAACTTCAACTACATTGTATATTGATAAATTAAAATAACAAATTAAAAATATTTTTTAAAAACATACTGATTTTAAAGTGGGGTTGGGCATCCAGATGGAGCTTCCACTAGGCATTTGGAAATGTGGGTTTGGTGGAGTGTCAGGCCTGGCTGTGTAGAAATGTACAGTGATACAGGAGGTTGTAAGAATGGATATAAACTTTGAGAGGGACACTTTCAAGGAGCAGACCACCTATGGTACCTATGGAACACCCATATTCAGGCAAAGATAGGGAGCAAATGAATCACTAGTGGGACAGTGATATAAACAGGCAGAAATATAAGAAAACATGTTCATTTATTTATTTATTTTTTTTATTTTTTTTTTAATTTTGTCAGCATAGAAACCAAGAGAATAATAAGAGGACTGTTATTTTTTTGAGCATCCACCAAGTGGTAGACACTTTACCTATATTTCAAGATTCAATTCTAAAAAAAAAAACTCATGTAGATTCATTAGACTCATGTAGTGGGTTATTTACATTATTCTAGAAGTAAAAACTAAAATCAAAGAGGAAATGTTCAACAACACACACACACAAAAAGACAAAATCAGGATTCCAAGTTAGTTTCTGAGATTCCAAATCCCACATTCTTTCCATTTTGAGGAGGAAATAGTCATTAGTGAGGAAGTGCTGCCATTTTATCAAGAAGAAATGTCACAGGATTTGGCAATTTGAAGATTTTTATACAGCAATGGGGATGGGACTAAGATTTCAAGTAGATAGGGTTGAGCAAGTGATGAAAAAGTGAGAAATGTGTTGAAGACCATTCTCTGGAAAAGTTAAGCAGTGATGACAAGGGGAAAGAGGAGATGACAAATGCAGGAGAGATCTGATCTGAAGATGACACCTCTCATTTTACTTTCTATACTGGGTATTCCAGTCCTTTTGTAATTTCATGGTTGAATGAAAGTGTTAGAGCTGGGAGGTTCTTGCCAATAATATGACCTCTTTAGGTGATAGATAAGGAAACAGTTGTAGAGAAGTTAAATGGTAGGCCCAGTCAGCCGGGTTCCCCTGTAGAACCAGGTTAACAAATCCAAGTCTCTGAATTCCTGGTTTAATGATCTTTTGGAAGGTATTGACTATAGCATAATACTTTATCCATTCTTCTTCTTGCTAAGAATGGATATTAGTCTTTTAAAAAGTGTGTACTCATTGTCCAACATATTCTCTCCACTGTGCTATCTCTTGCAAAAGCAGTACAAACACATACAATAGTCTCTACCTTCAAGAAAGTTTAAGTTCTAGAATAGAAATAAAAAGCTGTTAAGTAAGCTCTCATTCACACTTGGTTGACATGGACTTTGCCTTAACGTCTTCAGTCTATATCCCCATATACCTGTGATCCAGGTGGAATCTGGAAGTTTTCCTTCAAAGAGAAGTAGCAGGGGGAAATGATTAAAACATATGCTTTTGAGAATGAATAGTAAATACTTTAGTAACTTTCAGAATTACACAATTCTTTCTTTATAAACCTAAGCAGTCAAAGAATCCACTGTTATTCAGCACAGAACTATCATAATTTTTGTATTATTCACCAATTGTCTTACTTAACAACTTTTTTATCTCTATTCTAGAACTTGAACTTTCTTGAAGGTAGGGACCATTGTATGTGTTTGTACTGCTTTTGCAAGAGATAGCACAGTGGAGAGAATACGTTGGACAATGAGTACACACTTTCTAAAAGACTAATATTAATACACAGATGTAAGAATTCTTCGGAACAAATTTTCCAAAGGCATGTTTTTAAACAGCCAGGATTCTATTGCCCCATGGAAAATGTTGTGTGAAATCCAATTACTTTTACATTTGGGCACCTGCTTCTTACTTTATGATTCAAATGGCCAATTTTGAATGTAGTGAGAGAAGAGTAAAGAGGAATTCAGGTAAAATTCTACATGTACTATCTATTTCTTTATCATTTTCCACTGATAAAATAACATATTCATTATAGATAATGTGAGCAATGAAAACCGAAAAAAAGAAGAAGATAAAAGTCACCAGTAAACCCACTATCCATGGATAATTGAAGCTGGTATTTTCTTTTCTTTTTCTCTTTTGTATACTCATAAACACACATGTATTTTTACAAAGTAGGCGTGTAAAATACACGTGAATTTTGTGTATATCGTTTCATTTAATATTGCATAGTGTTTTTTCTATGTTACTAAATATCCATCAAAAACATTCATTTAAAAATATAAATCATATCTCATAGTATATATAATGTCATTAAACTACTTTGCTATTGTCAGTTATTTAGGTTGTTATGAGGTACATGGGTAAAAACACTTTTGTGAATAAATTTTTGTGCATAAGTCTGTCACTAAAATTTCTGGGCATTTCTTTACACCAGATTCTGAGGATTTGAATTGTTAGGTCATTGAAGCCTAATTCTATTTGCTCCATTTGTGTAAATACATAGAACCCGAGTTTGTATGTTAAACACTTCATACACAGATGAGTGCATGGATCGAACACAATTAAATCGATTTTCTCCAATTGATGTGGCAAACCTGATAATTCATTTGTCACCTGCAACATAGGGTAACATTTTTCAGTTCATTTTCTTTTTAATTATCATGCAGTGACGATAATAAAAGTGGTTACTCCATTTTCTTTAAGTTATTTTGTTATTAGCATTGGTAAGGATGTGTGTAATGTGGTGGGGTTGGTGACTCACTCTTCCCATACATATATTATAGGACTATGAGGCTAGAGAGCCAATGTGCAGCTATGAAACGGTCTCTCCATACGCTTCATGCCAGACTCCACAAACCTACCACACTAGCCTTCTTCAGAAGCATTCTTAATAATTTATCACTGTCTACAGTGTTTGCAGTACTGAGAGGATGATGTTACCATAAGAAATAGCGTATGCTGCATACAAACAGGTCAATAACCAGCTCGTTTTGATGTATGTCAGAAGCCTATTTTATCCAGGGACACAGTTTATCTGCCTTCAAAAATCCATTTTCAGGGGAATCCTACAGGCTAAATCACATCATTCTAGTTAGGCAGAAAAAATATCTTTAGCTACAATCTGCTTTATTGCATTCAAAGCACATACATGTTTGCAATCAAGTTCTCCCAAAGATTATACATATTTCTACTCTGTCTGAGGAAAAGAAATTTGAGATGCTCTTGTACATAATTGCTAGATTTAGAATCTAACCTGCAATTATGCATAAAGAAGCAATGGGTTTTTAGGCTTGAAAATATCAATATTAAAAAAGGTTAATTTTGCTTTAAAATCACATTTAATGATTTTTCTGATTATAAAAATAACATTTATTGCAAAAATTTTAGAAAAGCATCAATAAAAAAATTAAATTACCTCTAATCCTATAAACTAGTGAAAATAACTGTTAATTATTTTGTGTATATTTCAGCCATTTTTCCTTGCTTGTGTGAGAATGTGTGTGTGTGTGTGTGTTTTATTAGGGTTATACCATATGTACTCTTTTACATCTGCTTTATGCTTATTAATGCTTCCTAAACATTCTACATATATTGCCCATGTTACATACATGTGCCCTTGATTACTCATAATTATGTTTTCCGTTGGCTGGAAAATATTACATTATAAGAACATATAGAAATTATTTAACTAATGCTATATTTTTGGAATTAGGTTGTTCTCTATTTTCAACAATTATAAATAGTACTGTACGTAGCATTTTGCATATCTGTTTCCTTAAAATAAATTTCCAGAAATTATAAGGTTAAAATAATATTACTTGTTTGAAGGATTTTCATACATACTTCTATATTGCCATTTAAATATATATTTAGGTTGCCACTCAAACTATGTGTAGTAGTCAGCTGTAGCAGATGGTGTTGGTACCCTACCCATAATCACTGGCTTACCTCAGGGGTAGTTTCCATGCCCAACTTCTTGCATCTCTCTGCCTAGGGATTTCTCCTGCCTCAGAATCCAGCTTCGCCCACTGGTGGGGCAGGCAGAAATAGTGTAGATTGTAATGCCCAAGAATTACTCTCAACAACTAAGTGGTAGGAGTTTGTATATAAATACCCTAGGTTTCTTACCTCTCTGTGGTAACTCTGAGTTGTATGCCACACAATCTTTTGATGGTTCCCAGCAGGACCAAGCCCCAGTGGCCCACAGAAAACTACTCATTTTTGTTCCTTATATTGGCTTTATTCCCTTCCCTGTCTCACTTTCTCATTCTCTCATAGTGCTTCCTAGGATCACTTCCCTTATAAACCACTTGTGTTCAAATCCCTGTCTCAGAGTCTGCTTTTGAGGAAACCCAAACTAGGATAACCTTCCATTTTCTCATACTTCTAGTTTCAGGCTTATTTTGAGACTGGAGAAAGATTAAGTTAGGATTGATAACACCTGTAGAATACATATGAAGACAAAATTCTAGAGAACTATATGGTGGTGAGGAACAAGGGTTTAAGACAATAAATAGGATAGTTAAAAAAGAATTTTAATTAGCCTGAACCAAGAATTGCTCTTTACTTTCAATGCAAAAATTGAATTCAGATATTTATGTCATAATTCTCGAGTTTTTTTAGAAAATGAAAAATCTAACAACTTGAATATCTAGGCAATATTATCAAAGGTCTCAGGGACCTTTCCTTGCTTAGGAGAGGCTTTAAGAGAGTATAATTGAAAGATGAGGTATCTTACCTATGTTTAGCAATCCTACTTCTTTATCATATGAGTAATTCCTAAATGACTAATATGTTGTGAATTGAAAGGGACAAAAATTGCAGGAGAAGAAAGTGGGAAGAATTGAAGACACTCCTTGAACAGATAGATTTATATGGTAAACCATACAGAAATGAAAGGCACTGATCATTGTTTGGGAGGAAAGAACATATACATTTCTGTGATGATGGAAATGTTCTATATCTACACTGCCCTATGCAGTAACCACTTGCCAGATGTGGCTACTGAGCACTTGAAATGTGGCTAGTGTGACTAGTGCAGCTAAGAAACTAACATTTTAATTTTAATGAATTTAAATTTAAATAGCCAAATTTGGCTGGCAGTTACTCTATTGGACAACACAAATCCAGGCTCTACACTGATGGCATTACATTACAGTTACTCTCCAAAGTTTAAATTTGGGTTGTGAACTTAATTACACTCAAATACTGAAATGAAAAATCAAAAAACATTCTTGGTCCTGGTGTGCAAAGGACTACTTTAAATTCTTATATTGTGTGAGGGGGGAAAAATGGGCTAAAATGGGAAATCAATTAAAAGAAAGACATCAATAATAATATCAAGTATTTACATGGTGCTATGTATCAGCCACTCTTCTAAGCAGTTGATGTGTTTTAACTATTTTAAACCATATCACAACACAACCTTATGAAGTATATGTCATTATTATTTCCATTTTACAGTTGATGTGTTTTAACTGTTTTAAACCATATCACAACCTTATGAAATATATGCCATTATTATTTCCATTTTACAGTTTCTGAGGTAAGAAGAGGTTAAATGATTTGCTCACACAGCTAGGAAATTGCAGAGTTGAGAATTAAACCATAATCTTAGGCCACACTGTCTCTTTGGATTTCAGAGTTATTAGAGAGGACTATTTCCAGTCATCCAACATACACTGAAAAAGCAATGTTAAGTTGTATGTCTTGTCATAAGAAAAGGAAGTCTTAGTGAGTCTTTCTGGTAAAAAAAAAAAAAAAAAAAAAAAAAAAATCTGGGAAACACTGGGTACCCTGGTATTCTAAATAGACTAGTTCTATCTAAAAATATTCGCCAGCATCAAATGTGAAAGAAGTCTTTCTTTCTGGTCCTAAGTGATGTGTTTCTGTATGAATGATATCTATTTTTATTACTCTGGCTGGAAAAAAAAGATAACTTAGACATGAAGTTCTCTCTCTGATCTTTGCTCTGTTCCTCTATCACACACTTTTTGTTTGAACTTTCATTGAACGACTGCAGAATTAGCAATGGAAATCCACAAAGAGATTCACAAAGAGGAAAATGTTAAATTTCTTGGTGGGGATGAGAGGACGGTGAGGTTGGTAAGAAATAGATATTCCAATTTAAAAGAAAATATAATGTTGAAGGTGGAATACTAGCTGAGCAGAATTGAAATACATTTGTAAAATCTGGACATCTCACTGTTGGGGAAATTAAGGATTTCAGCATTTGAACCTTGGCAATATATGGCTAAAATCAGGTCAAGAGGGAGAAAATCCTTTCACATAGTGTAACAGACTTCTTGGATATAGATACTCAGGCAATCCTTCTGACTAGCTGCATTTTCAGTTTGGAGGTAGGGGTATTCAGTGACGAGACACAGAATGGTTCCATTTCATAGTATTAATTGTATTAGAACTGTTCACATTTTTTGAAAAATTTAAAACATACATAGATATGTTTGATATGTATGGTAGATTTTCAAACAGTCACTGAGCTTGCCACTAGCAAGAGAAGGTGGATCCCATGCCTAGACTTTGATTTTCAGACCAATCTTTCCAAGAATAATAATGGCACCTACTGTTTGGAATATAATATTAGACTTGCTTTCAAGATTGAGCATTTTATGGTCATGAAAAGAAATATTGTAGGACCACTGAGACACTAAATTTTCTCCAGAGTCTCAGTGTTTAAGAATACTTACCAAGCCATCCCAATTTCATTATTAAAAAATAATTATGGCTAAACAAGTTCCATTTTTTTAAGATAAAAGATGCTTGACAAGTAGATGGGACAAGGAGAGGAGAGAAAAATAGCATAATAATATGTGTGGACTTTAGAGTGTGAGTTGGAGGGGCTACAGTTAATACTGGAAACGGAAGCTGAGGCCATATCATGGAAGTCTTTGAGGTCCATTTTAAAAGGTTTTGATCTTTACCCTGAAGATGGAGGGAACACATCAAAGGGTTTAAACAGGATTTGATTTATTCAGATTTGCAGTTTAGAATATAATTCCAGCAGAATTGTAGAGAGTAAATTTTGAGAGCTTGCAGACATGATTCAGGGAAATGAATTAAGGAAGTTTTGCAAATGATATTTGTTTAAATAGAGTGTTCTGCTATTAAACTACTAAAATTAAAAGCCACTGTCTTAAATGAATATGTTTGGGTCCAGATGACCTACTTGAGCTTAATTTCTAAATAATTTACTATCAAACTAGTTTTTGCATGCATGAATCAATTCTTTTCTAAGTCAGTATAATATACCGAATTTTGATCTAATATAACTGATAAATTAGGTAAAAGATTCCTTTGGAAAAAACTAAAAAGTCTCCAATATAAGAAACATTATAATCTAGATTAACTGTGTTTGGTGCAGCTACTGTGAAAGCAAAAATTCTGCCCAAATAGACACTGAGAAAGCCTTGTAATGAAAGGACCTGCCGTTTACTTTCAGCCTCTTCATTTAGGGTTACATAAGGAATTTCTGTGCAAAGCTGCCAGCTGCCATGAACAGGGATTAAGAAGGTGATTTACAGGGGTTAACAGAAGATAAACTCTGTATTAGATGAAGAGAATAGTAAAAATGTTGTAGGGACAGCATATGGCTGATCAAAGTGGATTTCAAAAAAAAACTGTAAAAGAAATATCGTAATATTAAGAGAAGTTATATATCTTAATATATGTCAATGAGAAAGTAGGACAAGGGAAAAAGAACCTTGGCTATTCACAGGATGTGGTCTGGAGGAGGAGATTTGGTTCAAAAAGTGAGCAATAAATAGGAGGGGAAGACTTCTAAAAAATATATTATTTAACTTGCAGGCTGCTTTATTTTTTGTCAAATTGAGGGCAGGCCATAACCCTTCCCACCTACTACAGCCCAGATGAGAACATGTAAAGCACTGAAACAGAGAACAAGCAGCAGACAGGAACTATAGAGAGGGAAGAGTCCTTCCTGGGGTAACAAACAATGGATAAAATGGAAGATCCAGTAGTGGGTGAAGACTCTGAGGATTAGAAAATTCAGAACAGCTGTAGCCAGAGCAATAGAAAATCAGTTGAAGATGTGTATTAAAGAGTAAGGTTTTAGAAAAACTGGATATGGATATTGAGAACTTTTGCAGTTTGTTCAAAAACCTGATAAAAGGAAGTGGCAATCTGATGCAGACCACTGTGGACACCAGAATGGCAACGAGAAGAGAATCTGTTCAGTACCAGATCAGAGACATTTCCCTTCAACTACTTCATTAAGGATTTCAACAAGAGCTTAGTGGGAATGATTTAAAGGGAATATCAAAACCAAAACGTATGCTATGAATACTTTATAGTATATTTGAATGTAATCCTTTGGTTATATTCATTACACATACACACACATTCACCCACACACTACTTTAAGTCACTGTTTCATGGACTGTCTCACTCTCATTCCATAGTGTGGACACTGTTATTTTTAACTAATCCTCTCTGTTGTCTTTACCTGGTTCTACATTAAAATAATACAGCTAGGGGCTGTTAAAAGTAGATATACAAACTAAATGTCTTCATTGACTGTTGCCTTCAAGATTCTGTTGGCCAGAGAAAACATACAAGTTGAGCAGCAAACATTTACTTCATTGATGTTTCGCAAGTGACTGTTACATGGTAGGTTCTCAAGAAAAATTTTGAATGGATGGATGAATCTGTTAATTAATGGTACTTTAATAAAGCTTATTTTTGGCCAATCATGCCATGTTAAGTTATTTATGCATGGTGTACTACAATGAGCCCCTGAGAAGACTCTCAAAGTATATTTTATTCTTCATTTAAGTAAAATTAATTATTTTGTATTTTCTTAAAATAAGGGAAATATAGGTGTTCAAGTCCTAGAACTCATACGAACCTGAATTTGTGCCATAATGCTCTTTAACCATGAAAGTGTACTTTCTTCTGTTTATTGTGAAGTATCACAAGGGTCAAGACCATTGAAATCTCCTTCAGCATGAATTCTTCATTGGGGGTATAGGATCTTCTCATGGCAGTATATTGCAAGAGTGTGAAATGGCTTCCAAAGGGAATAACAGCACTTTAAATTGTATCAATCAACATAGTGTGTTAAAAATTAGGGAGGAATAATTATATTCTGCTCCATATCAATATTCTCTCCACTTCTGGAAAACACACTTCAAATGGGAAAATGACAATTTGTGGAGAAAATGTGACTAGGATGTGGAGACTTTAAATCTTGTCAAATAGGGAAAACTTAGAAGAATTCATGATTTAACCCCCCCATCTCAAAAATATTTCCTTATCAGTTTTTCAAATTTTAGTAAATGACACCTCTATTCACCCAAATGCCCAAAGACTAAGAGTCTATCAGGATCTCTCTCCTTCCTTCATCTCTGGATTAAAAATCAATACTGATATCAATTTTAGTATTACTGCTTATGCAATTATTGCTAGTAGTAGCTAAAATTCATCAAGCATTTATGCTCTATCAGATTGTGCTAGAAGCTTTACATTCTCTTGCTTAATCTTTATAACAATTCTTTATGATTGATAAATTTGATTGACAAATTTGAGGGTTAGAGCTATTAATACAGTTGCACATAGTAATAAATGTTAAAGCCAGGATTTAAACATAAGTGTATCAGATTTCATAAGCTGAACCAAGTCTTGTCATGTTAATCTTCAAGAATATCTTATCTCTACCTACTTCTGCCCTTCTACAATGCTAGTAGTCTCATCAAAACCAGAATCATCTCTTACCTAGACTATTCAAGTATCTCCTAATTGAAGATGTGTTAAGTGTTTATATACAGTATGTCAATGAATCCAGTCTACAGGTCCATTAGATGAGTATTATATCATCCAAAGGTGAAGAAATTTAGACCAGAGCAGTTAAGTAAGATGCCCAAAGTATCAAAGCTAGTAAATAGAAGCATCAAATTTGCTAAATGACTCAGTGACTTAAGTTCACTTTGGAGAGGGTCAACTGTATAAGTAGAGTGGAATGAAACTAAATCACAGACTCTGCCCTCTTCCAACATTTAATAAAACTGATGAAAATAATAGTAAACACCAGCAAAAGGAAAAAAAAGTTATTAGTTCTAGCCAAATGAGGAAAGGAACATGACTTAAAGCACTAAACTTCAAAAACTGACATCCAGACACATAAAAAAATGCTCAACATCACTCAGCATTTGGGAAATGCAAATCAAAACCACACTGATCAAAATCTCACCCCAGTTAGGATGGCTAATATCCAAAAGACTCTCAACGATAAATGCTGGCATGGTTGCGGAGGAAAAGGAACTCTCATACACTGTTGGTGGGACTGCAAAATGGTGCAGCCTCTATGGAAAATGGTATGGAGGTTCCTCAAACAATTGCAGATAGATCTACCATATGACCGAGCTATCCCACTGCTGAGAATATACCCAGAGGAATGGAAATCATCAAGTCGAACGTATACCTGTTCTCCAATGTTCATCGCAGCACTCTTTACAATAGCTAAGAGTTGGAACCAGCCCAAATGTCCATCATCAGATGAGTGGATACTACTCAGCTATAAAAACGAATGAAATACTGCCATTTGCAACAATATGGATGGACCTTGA